>NW_020653900.1:6378160-6406662 GCF_003589595.1 Hyposmocoma kahamanoa | reverse complement strand
TTATATTATATTATATTATATTATATTATATTATATTATATTATATTGTATTGTATTGTATTGTACTGTATTGTGTTGTGTTGTATTGCACTGCACTGCACTGCACTGCACTGCACTACACTACGCTACACTATACTACATTATATTATATTATCATATAGTCCTTAAGGTATATATTGTAAGAGTCATGTTGCCCGATTAAAATGAATAAATAAAAATGAAATTAATATTTTCGAATAAAAAATCTCGTATTTGTTTACATTCACCACGCGTGAAATCCAATTCATTCAACAAAGATCATCAGGACTTTAAATAATTAAAATATATGAACAGCATATTGTATTAAAAATTCTTTTTCCAGTTATTATGAGTCAATGATAGCAATGTAACACAAAATCAAGATGGCCTAAGTTCGCTTAAATTAACTTAAAACAAGATAAATTTTAATGATGTGATTAATTCTCCTCAACTTACCTTTCAGTCTCAATAAACTAACAATCGGAAGACTAACTTTATCCTGGTATAAACCAACCAAGCAGTGCAATCCAAGGTCAACTTTAGATTTAATTATACCAAACCCACCCGCCACGTCATAAGTAATAAAAAACGATGGCTTAGTGGGGCGAGGATGAGAAAATTCTTGGGAAAGTGAAACATGAATGTCCTAAGATTCGATCGACGTAATTAAAATTGTTGATAAGGTCATGAAAAAGTGGCGGATTACAATTGTTTTCAATGATACCTTTATGTTCTTTTGTTCTATTACACTGTCACTGTAGTAGCACTTATAATTTGAATGCCATTCTTTGAGAGATAAGTTTAAAGTGATAAACATTGCGTCGCAGTACTTTTATGAAAATGTAATTTATGTTAAGAAGAATAGTAGGGTAGCCTGGCTTAAGACGACGCACTTAGATTTGAGACGGTATAGCATGCAAACAAAAAGTGTTAGAAAATCAGCTACGCGCGTACTTTTGCAACACGTCGAGTTGCGTTCTCTTGCCCACTTCAGCCATTTCAGAATAAAACTGCTTCTAGTTTGCAGTTTGATCTGTAGACGAGTTTTTGAGCGATTTGATACAAAGTCAGTTTAAAAAAAATGTCAGTAACAATTTCAAAATACCCAAAATTTTTATGTAAACACATAAACAAATACAAATAAAAATAATAACATTATAATAAATTTGAATAATAAATAAATGTTAATTATATACTATGGGGTTAGGCTACTGTAGTAGCACTACAGTTTATAGTATATAATTATATATCTATAATTATAATCTAATTAAATTCAAACTTTCAAGTGACATAATTCTATTCATAATATGACGTATTTCTTTATTATTATATGACATATTTTTTTTATATTATTATTTGATAAATAACAATTTTAATTAATAATTGAACCCTCGGCCTACCTCTGCTGTTATTGTTATCCCTAATAAAGGGCTCATATGTGTAGCATTATTTTAAATTTAAGACATGTTTACCATATGAATGCAATAAATATATTGAGTATTGAGTATTGAGCATTAAACATTTTCAGACTTAGGTAATTTCTTGGTTTTCAATAATTTTTGAATATTTTTCCGCACAACAATCTCTACTTCCTAGCAAAATGACACTGAACTTAGTTGCGTATTGTAAATAACTTCTCGGCAATGTACACTGCGTACTCTTATCGGGTGCGTCATCTTAGACCAGGCTACCCTATTTTTATTATGAAAAGTGACAGACGTAACATTAATACGAGGAATAAAAATAAAGTAGCTTTTTTTATTATACCTATTGATAAGACGAACAAGTCGTGCGCCTGAGCGACACGCATATCCATAATAGTTGCAGTGCCACTGAAAGCTTTAAATCGCAATGATCTTAGGGGCACCGCCACTGCGCCCGTCACTCTGAAACATAAGTTGACAAGTCCAATGTGCCTGTAATTTCTCCAGCACCCTTATTCTTCCAAACCGGAACACAGTAATGCTCACATTACTACTTGGTGGCAGAAACAGGTATAGTGGCACTGCTACCCTGAATGAACTCTTTCATAAGGAGCTCTACACTACTGTTCTTGGCAGTCGTCTTCACAAAGTCACAAATTCATTTGGGGCAATGTATACGCTTCTATTATAAGAATCCGGCTGATATTCAAAATTTGGCATTTACGAGGTTAAAACTATAGTGAAACAAAAACTTTGTTCTAAAGGTCATTATACAACTTCTGCGTACTTGGACGACAACATTCCGTGGTAGTATTCTCGATCTAAGATTTAAAAAGTAAATGTTGTTAATGATGAATGTATTCAAATGTATATTTACAAAGAGCAAACCCTAGAGTTTGTTCATTGACTTACAATTATATGGACGTCGGGTCCGCGCTAAAAAGTGTCCGCACTTGTCAGGCGCTAAAATCGTATACAGAGCGCCAAACTCCGCTTTAGTCTTCATTTGTTCTACTGACAGCGCGATACTGCGATGACATTACAATTTAAATTTCGAATAGGTTGACTTGGGACATTTTTTTGGTGGTTTTTGTATTAGACCCGTCGTCCATTTATTTGTAAGTCAGTGAGTTTGTTGCTCATTCTTCTCAGCGGAATCTGCCTTACGGATGAGCTGTAGAGTTTAATCAATACGTCGATTTCAATGTAATTTGCTTACCTATGAAATAAAGATGATTTGACTTCTCCTTATGCTGTGAAAATTGTCAAGATCCTCCTATTATCATCTCATGACCTGTCATCCTTTTTCTTCTTATTTAAGATCTAAGCTCTTGTCGATACAGTGATAGGCATCCATCTCTGTTCAGCGCTCTACCTTTGATTTTCTGATATAACACTGTATTAAATTTTCCCTTATCTGATCTAAATAACTTCGTCTCGGTCTTCCACTGCTCTCTTTCATTCGATCTTCTCTTCTATAAAGTTTCTAAGAAAACTGTCTTGATTTATCGGATGCCTTAAAATCTTTCCCCTTCGGTTTTCTATTGTTTTAAACAGTCAGCTGTCGTAAAAAAAAGTCCAATATGAGGACGTGATAGATTCGGACTGTTTTTGCAACGTTCTTCTTAAAGGATTAATATTTGTGGTGTTGTTATCCACCGGTAGTACCACAAATATTATCACTCGTAATGATTGTTGTTGATGTATAACTTTTGTACAGAATTATAGTAATTGTGTTCCGCAAAGTCCGACAGAAAACACAAGCGGAGAATGAAAAACAGCACTATGCTGTGACTTCGTCCTTTTCAACAATTTAGTATTTGAAATCAGATTTACATATATTACGAGTCCTTTACTCTCCTACGGTGTGGTGGGGGGTTTGGCCTGCGGCGCGTTGTTGGGTTTAGCTTACGGGGTGTGCTTATGCTGTAGGATGCACCTTAACCCGTAGTTCTACCTGCAGGCAGTAACAAATGGTATGTTCAATAAATAGAAAAAATGTCAAATGTAACAACTGAAATATGTCAACATTTTGATCTGCTATCTAGTGAAAAAATATCATAGAAAATGGCCTTGTAGTGCTTCGGTGGCACAGCGATTCCCGACTTGGGCCAATTTAGGAAATGAACATTTTTTTTGCATAATAATTATATGTGTTTGATGAATAAAGTCCTATTTATTTATTTATTTAACAAACTACAACCAACGATTATAGTGATAGAGATTTTATACTTTATGCAAAAGCAAAAAGCTAATAAAAAAAGAAAGTCTCAATAAATCAAACTAAATAAACCGTAAGTAATAAACTTATTTGCTAGCCGTATTTATTTTTTATTACTTGAATGTTTATTGCTATGCGGCGCCACTTCATTTGTTGTGTTCGCATTAAGCAATAATAAGGAATTTAAGCGATACGTTAATTTGCTGCCAAGCTGAATTGAAAATGATGTTTATTCGTAAAACGGTTTAAAAAAAGCCTTAACACTATGTAATTTGTGTAACAAAATAATTGCAATACTCATTTTTTCATCGAATGATCTAATCTAGAAAATTCTTTAACGCCAAGTGAGGTAGGTAACGCTACTTAGGCAAAAGGAAAATAAAATGCCATAGGCTTAAATATATGTATGTTGCTGTGGAGATTCACATCCATACCGATAGTCGACCATCTCCAGCTACTTGAAATGGACCTGTCGCCCAATCTGAACTTCGGCAGATAAGTACATTGAATCCATGGCCGAAAATGCAGCCAGGAAGCTTGGCATAATTTCCAAGGTGAGGTGTTAGTTCACACCGGCACAGTTGCTTTAGCTACACCAAGTACAAGTCCGGTAGTGTAAGGAGTAACTGCTGTCTGCACTGTATGTAGTGCTGCTTGGATATATTACGGCGAGTGTGCGATGGAATTGCATGATTTGCCTTCCCTATTCTATCATCAGGAGACTAGATGTGAGCTGTCATTCCACCTCAGTGTTTCGCTTCCACATTTATATGGCGAGTGGCTAGGGAGTGGAATTCCCTGCCTGCGGATTTGTTCCCCAAACGCTATAACTTGGACCTTTTCAAGGTGAGAGTGAATAGGCATTATTTTGATGTGCATGCTCCATCGTCGACCTTATTATCACTTTCCATCAGGTGAGATGGAGGTCAAATGCGCACTTATTTTTATATAAGAAAAGGTAAATTCTCAATCTCTTAAAAGCAGGAATCGCACACAAAAGTCATACTATGTACAAACAAGAATAAGAAAAAATATAACAATGAATTATATAATCATTAGTTCATAGGTAATCATAATTAATAATAAAAATAATAACGCACACACTCAACATAGCCCCGCACTAGGGAAACCCTGTGTCGCGGGTGCCATGGACACACACATAGACAAATTACACCCAAACTCACGAGAGAAATAAATGTAAGCCATACAAACATTTCTCCCGGCCCGGGAATCGAACCTGGGACCTCTGCGTGCCAGTCCGGCATGGTAACCGTTCAGCCACGGAGGCAGTTACTACCTCTGTAACTGTTAACTTTTAACGTTAGATTCGATTGTCGGACCGGGAGAAATATTTGTATAGCCTACATTAATTTCTTCCGTGAGTTTGGGTGTAATTTGTGGTTGTCTATGTGTGTGTCCATGGCACCCGCGACACAGGGTTTCCCTAATGCGGGGCTATGTTGAGTGTGTGCGTTATTTTTTATTATTTATTTATTTATTTAGTTAAATTACAGTACAAATCGTGCTAAATATATTTGAAATTTCAAATATCATAGAAATAACATGAAAAGAAAAACTGATCACAAACATGGATTTTTGTCGTCTAAGTATACAGATAACCTTTTGCAGAAAGTTCACGTTGTTGAACTGAAAGTTGTTTCGCGATAGTGGGTAGAAAAGTACTTCGTAAATAGAACAATTAATATCCAAAGGAATCCTACTAAGAAGTGTATATATTGCCTCTTAAACCAATTTGTAACTTTGAGAAAACGACGTCAAGAATTGCCAGTTTATTTTTACTCCTCATATGAATGTCTTGTCTAATTCTAAAATATTACCAACCTTCGTAGCATAAATTACATTTTTATAAATGTACTGTAACGGCGGTGGAATTATGGCAGTTACTTATCTCTCTCAGATTTTTCTGAGGTTCAGTTCTCAAAATGCATGCTTTTGCAGAACAAAAATTATATTAATGTCGCCGACATTACCCCAAAACAAAATGCCATTTGTCATCAAATTGTGAAAGTACGTAAGTAAAGCAATCTAGCGGCTCCTACATCTAAAGAGAAGAAGTACTACAAAAAGTTATTTGTGGAGTCTATTGCAATTTAAAATCCAAAATTAAACCTTAAAATGCAACTGAAAAGATTATGTTTTCATTTTTAACTTAAATATTTGTGATTGTCTAACATCAGGTGATATAAATATCACACAGTTTATTTTTTCCTCTTAAAAAGCAGGTTATTGCGAAATAATCTACTACTTTAGAAATAGCATTGTTCAATTCGTCATATTCCTAGTGGTGCCTTTTTAACTTTTTTCCACGTGTCTAGGTGTATCATTATTATAAATTAAACATTTTCAGGTTTGTATTTTTATTCTACTCTTACCGCTTACTACGGCAGCTACCCGAAGATAACGAGAGGTCCGACGTATATCTGAAAATCACATTGCTGAAAGCTATAAATTAATTAAATTTATAATTATTCGGCATCGCTCAATTTTAATATGTTCAAGAATGTTCTAAAACAAAAATAGATGTCATACAGTGAAATAAAGACTGCACATGTTTTCTACGATATACGCGTATATAAACTGTACCAAAAGAGATTTTTTTTTATCAAAATAAGAATACACAGGTTACGACTTGATGATATTCCGTATTTCCCCAAAACATCCTCTCAATCTCAATTCATCTGTCTCTCACAAACCAAAATTATCGCATTCAACCCCATAACGCACAGACATGATAATTGACCGAAACCAATGTCGAAATGATAATATGTCAAATTACTTCGTCTTTCAGAGAAAATTGCTGCCAAAGAACCATTAACGGAAGAAGCCACGCGTAGATGCGTTACAGCGACACGAACAGTTTTTATTTTGGTAACTTTTATTGTTTGCCCATATCGGAATCGTAACCTGCCCGAGGAAGGTTCCGCGATTCCATCCGAGCGTGAATCGTCGGGAAAAACGCAAGTTTATACTTACACATGTATAAATATAACGTCTTCCAACGATAGTGATTCAGTTTTGCGCGATCGCTTGCTACAAAATGGTGGTTCGAACGGGCGGGGTGTACTGAACAGAAAGTGAATGACAGTTGTGCAATAAGTGATATAAACAGTTTATTCATAAACTAACATAATGATGAGCCAAATGAGGTTTAGGCGTCAGGTGGTGCTGGTGATTTGTTTGATTGGACTCTCGCGAGCTGACGATGAATACGAAAACAAATTAACGAAGCTATGGTCCTTATCAGGTGCTGCGGCGAGTGACGGATCAGCTGTAGTAAATGTAACCAGTGCTTCTATCCTTATCCAACCTACCTCATATAGCAGCGACCAAGCCCCTGCCAGGACATCCAGGGAATCAAAACTGCCTTACACTTACAAGAAATACTCCTTCAGACCCAGAGCGATACCTTTGACTAGGAACGAACAACCGCAAGTAGAAAAGAATGTTTATTATTCAGAGGACAATGTAAACAAGTACAAATCTGAAGTACTTTTCCCTGGTAATTATTTCCCAATTGCCAAAGAGAAAAGTGAGAATGCGACAGAGGAGTTCAATCCTCTGCAAGGAGGCCCGTTCCACCCCAAGTTAATACCGCTGATGAGAGGGCAGGACTTCCAAAAGAGGTCTCTGAATGTGGAAGATGAGCCAATAATTGAGAAACCTGACGGATTCACAGAGGCCGTAGCGTCAAGGAGATCAATTTCTGGTATGTTGAACAGTATATATTCTACCTTTACTTTACGGAAAACCCGTGACCAGCAGTGAGACAAACATAAATTGATATGTACGTATTTTTAGAATGTTTGTATTTTTATTGACATTCACGTACTGTACAAGGACATTTGAAATAAATCTTGATATATTTAAAAAATAATAATATAACGATAAAACTTAAACTACTGTTAATATTTATAAGGATCGCAACAAAAGTGAAAGAGAAATCTTTGTTTTTCAATAAATCAAAACAATATCGCCACGAGATATGTAATGCACCTAATGAAAATCTTAACGTCACAATTTTACAATAATCATTGCTCATTATCCTCTGGTACTCGATCGCTAGCGAAAGCAAATTAGTGTCAACCAATGGATACATTACAAGCGGGACTACCGGAGCATGAATTCTTAAAAGGAAAGTTGTTCTCAAAATTTTTGAAAACGTTATAATGATGATAGATTTTCCATCGTATCATTACGGTTACCGCCCATCTGTCGTCAGACCCCTAAATTTCAATGTGGGTAATCTTTTCCGCTTGTGCTCTATAAAGTGAAAATTACTATTATAATAGTATCGCGCGGATGACTTACTGTCAACCACTGATATAACGAAGGCCGTATTCAGTGGGTGGGAGACTCACATTTTTATAGAAACCATCACAATCTGTCTTTTATCAACTAAACGCTTTATCAAGTAACACACAAAAAAGGGGCATCTGACCTAAATTTGTGCTTGAAATTACAAAATCATGAAGATAATGGAAATAGATATTACTAGATTTTTAGCATTGATTTCATGATTGTTTGAAATATTCAGATGTTCAGTAATGAAATTGTAATTCTTCTTACACTATCAACGTTAACAAAAGTGGATCCATTAAGTTACTTGACAAGACCCTAGTCGTAAATTCATACCTGAATAAATACTGATATAACACCAGCGGTCATGCAACAGAGCATTGGACTGCATTATAACTCAGGCATTAACAAACGGTATATTTTAATTGCTAACTGCTAATTGACGCGTAATAGTCAATGCGTTTACGTCGCTTCCTTAATTTTAACACGCTACATACTTATTTCACATTTCTATTGTCGCTAATTAATAATCATTCGTGTACACATCGTGAACATTCCCGGCTTTATGTTAATTTATTTTGACATTGGCACTGAAATGTACCTTCATTGTTTATTTCCTGATTGCATGAATCTTACATTTATGCTTTCCGAATAGGTACTTTTATAGTAAACATTACATCACATTTCATCTCATTATGCCATCCGAATTTGTTAATTTCTTCGTCGTTTGATTGTTTTTTTCACCCATTTAGTTTTTCATTTCGAACTGAGAGTAATTCTTCATTGAATTTTAAGCAATCTCATTTTTATGAAAACTTGTCATCTGAAATTCATCACTTACATCATTGGTGCTTTTAACATAATTAAGAAATTGAAACTTGACAGTTCTCAATTAGAAAATTTCAACTTTCAGAAAAACGGTTGCGTTCACGTGATTACCAACAGATTGAGATAATACCTCACTAAGATAATTCGACCAATTAGCACAAACAATATGCGTGAAGAGATCACGCTATAGTCATTGCTGTAAATTGTTAACTTAACACTTTTTAATTATTGAGAGTTGCGAGTCGTTATAGATAAAAGTAGCCATGGTGAAATTTCTATGAAGTCAAGTCGCTTCTTTATGAGTAAAGCATTCTTAAAACTATAATTGACACCTGATTATACCAACCAATGAATTCGTAATGTCCGACGATGTATTTTGTGTGACTTATATTATATTTTCACCCCTACACTCAAAGTTAATCATTAGTCAAGTTAATTTTCTGAATTGCCATATTTTTGTAAGATAAAAATCTTTATTCGTTTTCAGATTACTTAGGCGTTGATGATGAGGATGATGAAGAAGACCAGACTGAACTTGAAGAAGAAGACGATGATTACGATGAGAAAGGCCACAAAGGATCAAAAAACAAATTGAAGAGGAAAGGAATCAAGAAGGGTGCCAAGAAGCTCTCTAAATACATGCTGCCACTACTAATGGCCTACAAACTCAAGTATTTTGCCCTAGTACCTTTGCTAATTGGAGGTCTAGTTCTGCTGGTCGGTGCTACAGGCCTCGCTGGGTTCTTCTTTGCACTGTTTGCAGCAGTCATGACGCTACAGAAAGGAGGATATTAAATTGAACAAATAAAGTCGACGTACTCACAGTTGCCATCCAAAACTAAGTTAAAAAGGGGTTTTCATTTGCTCAACATCCTAGTCTGATTTTAAAACCTTCAGACGATGTATGACCACCGATTTCTGTAGCAAAGACTTTATCTTCGTAACTAGGTGATGACTAGTTTGAATATTTCAGGGTTTGATTTATTAAATTTATAATGTTCCTTGTGATTTTTTCTATTGTTAGTAAGAGCTCGCGCTTTTGTAAATATTCTTTCATTATTTATATTAATTAGTTTAATAGACTAATTGTAAGTTATTTATTGAATAATTTATTTACAATTTATGAATAAAGTGAATGTCGAATACGATATAGAATTGTAGTTACCAATGGAATACGTACACAGAACCCTGTATGAAACCGACTATGTGAAAATGATATTAAATTACAAAATGCTTTGAGAGCTTATGATTTTTTTATCTCATTCTTTTGTGCTACAATTAATCATGTCTACTACATAAATTTACTTTTATCTTTTAGTCCAAAATCATTTTAATTTTGTTCTAAAAGTAACCATTCAAGTGTCAAAACTCATCTGGATGCACTAGTATTTACAAATTAGAAGTTCTCATTAATATTGATTTTATTTTTTATGAAATTACTCTACTAGATTTAACTAATTATATTTACTCCATGGATTTGTTATAAATATTAATAATTATGACAAACTGTTGGAGTAAACATAATCAACTAAAAATAAAGGCAGTTTTCATTGTGTTCGATCTTTGTATTAATAAAAAGATCGAACACAATGAAAAATTCCTTCGATCTGACAGGACTTTCATAGATTTGTCACAGATGGCGCCACGGCAAAAAAAAACTGTTTATACCGAAAAACAACTAACTCATAGAAAAAATCATGAGGTCTGCTAAATCTATCTGTAACTCAGTTGGTAGAGCAGACGCAGGTTCGAGTTCAGTCAGATCTAAGGAATTTTTCTTTGTGTTCGGTCTTTGTTATTAATAGTTCTCATTAAGTTTTATTAATGTATGCATATAGCTCATTTCAAGTCACACTGGACGTTAAAAAACGTAATTAATGATTTATTTTTTTATATTTTCCAGACAAATTAACGGAAGTCATGTTTCGCGAATTTTTTAAAGAAAATATGCAAGTATTCGTTCCGTTTGACGTGAAATGAGCGATACACGGCATAATAAAAAAATCGATCATTTTTCCGCTGGCAATGGCACTTACGACGAATGAACTTTAGCAAAAAAGATATATGCGAACATTTATTTTGATTGTCCGTACAAAATGTTTTCGGTCAAACGCATATAATTTAATTGGGTAAGGGTAACTGATAATATTTATAATATTCACATGGGCCATCTCTAAAATCCGATTACATACACGGTTGACATTACAAGTCTAATGCATATTTCGAAATTGTCATAAGCGACAAAATGATGTAACTATCAAAATCACCAAAAACACCCGAATTGGTCTCTATTATCTTTAGTCTCAAATTATCTGCATATTTAATTTTGAAAAAAATCGACCAATGAATACAAAATACATTTCATATTAAATTGGAAATAATAAATAGTGCACCTAAATTCTTTACCATGTAGTTTATTTTTGTTAATGTGAAATATGTCTATGAGTATTGAAGATAAAAAATGCCATTTTACTCACACGAATTGATCACAGGTTTTTAAGATGTAGCCGGACTTCATAAAATAACGACTTTTTTATAGAGTACAATATTCTATTGCATTAAGCAATTAATGAAGTATATCTTTTATTCCACTAGTTACTTAATATGTGAAAATAAAAACTTATTATCATTCGGTATACTGTTACGAATTTACGATAAATCTATCGTATAGGATAAATTAATTGGTCAGTCAATCATAACAACCATTTCGCCAGTGCTGTAATTTGGCATTTAGTTTATATCAGTGACTTTGAGAACCACGAGAACCATAATCATTTTGAAGATCCGCGGTCACCCCTTTATAGATAATGTTAATCGTTTAATATTTTGGTAACCCATTCGAAATCCGAAATTACATTTGGCGGAAATAACGTGAGCCCGTAATTTCATTATACCGAAAACCGATTTATAACGAAAGCGTAACTATTCCAAAACATTTTGCATGTTCATCGCAAAAAGAGATTAGGTTAGGTTTATTTTATAATATTCATAAAAAAAAATTTCCGCGGATAATAATTACTTCTGCGATTTAAAAAAATCGAGCGAACGTTATATCGAGCAAATATAATTTCGGACTTGTAATAAATAACCAATATATTTCGTGTAACAACTGAACAACTTAATTTTCGGTACCCAAAAAATGAGGTTACAGTATTGTAGTTACATATATATATATATCCAACAAAAGCAAGTAGAAACTTACGTCCATAACCTATAGTTCCATCGTCCACGCTCCACTTGTGGAACAAATTGACAATTTCTATCCAACTCTGGCAAACAATATCAATTACGTCTTTCAATCTTAGGAAATATTGAGCTGTTCAAAGACATTAAAATTGAAATAAAAGATTTTCTTTTAATGTGAAGCCATGACTCTCATCATATATATATATATATATCGTTATAGGTATCATTATGAGACCCAAAACGATTTTTATTGATTCTATAATTTCATTTTCAATTCGAGTTCTTAGGTTTTCGCAATTGTTACACATAGGAAATGAAACTATTTTTCCGGATTTAAATCGCGTATATTTCTTTTTTCAAACAAACCGACGTTTCGGGCCCTTTACAGGTCCATCTTTACAGGCGATTTAAATCCGGAAAAATAGTATTTCATTTTCAATTTCCAATTTGCAAAAAAACACAAGCGCACACTTAAAAATGTGTGCACTTGTGTGTTTCTTATATTTTTTAAAGTTTTTTTATTGCAATTAAAACTAAAGACGATAAGTTACGCTTCATCTTTCCTGATGCGTACTGTAAAGAAGTTGAATACCCTTTTTTGTAATACCAAATAACGGGACGAACAAAATTCGCGCCCAGTGGCAAGCGCCACGCCTATCCATAACAGTTGCAAGGTACTCTGAGTGGTAACTCAGAACTTTAAGCTGTAAAGACCTTTGGGGCACTGCCACTGCACCCGTCGCTCCGAGACAAGTTGACAAGTCCCATGAGACTGTAATTTCACCAGCACTCTTGGTGCCTTCCAAACCCGAAAGGCAGTAATGTACTGCCGGTATCAGCGTTTCCCGAAATCTCTATTTGGGAGCTATTGAACGCTAGGACCAGCGGACAGACTATAGAGATCCCTTGCTCGCATTGCTTCAACTGTCTGAAGAATGAGTCAAGCGAACTGTCTCTCCATTCTGTGGCGCAGGAACTCTGGTAGAAACTGGGACAGCTGAAGGCGCCGTTGTGGTGAATCTCCCACGGCACACATAACACCTGACCAAGAGGATAAGCCGGGGGGGGGGGGTTTAGAAAGTATGCTCCCCACCTGGGGGATAGTCCCATATAATCCTTGAGCCTCCCCGGGCTCACGGGTAGCATTACCATCGTAAAAAAAGGCATTTACTAGACAAACACGTAATATCGTTATCCACATCGTTGCTTAGGGGCGCCTACAAATTAGATGCTTAGAAGCGCTATAGTGGCTAATTTTCATACAATATTTAGAAGCGTAGCTGCAACGTCACTTTTGCATGCTAGATATTGAATAAAAAATTATAGAGGCGTCTCTGCCGCGCCATAGACGGACCACTGCATCGCTTCTACAAGCATTTAGAGCCTTAACATCCTTAATACATTAGTCGATCATACATTCTAAAAAAGTACATCTACTGGTACTAAAGAGCGGGATTCCTAGAAAAGCGTATAAATTCTAATCACGGCTATTCTCAGACCAGTGTTCATTACCTAGTTTCCGTGGCAATTTTTATTATTTATAGACGCAGAACATCATTTTAGGCAGAGATGTGCCATACTTACTCATTTCTTTACTTAACAGCAAGTGAAATTATGAACAAACGTGACTCCATCTACGAGCTGGAATACCGGAAGAAATTTTTTTTTTTTTTCAATAACAAATGGCGATATTTGTGCTCCATTAAATAACAAAAAATATTGTGGTTTAATTTGTCATAGTTTGAGAAAGAAACTGTAAAAGTCTCGAAACACACGAAATGCATTACAAATACAATTTTTAGTTTTTAGTTTAGCTTTAAAGCGATCTTCATTTTTTGGATTTTCTATCTCTCCGGGGACAAATCTGTAGATTCAGTGATTTAAGAAAGTGGTTAATCTGAGACAATAAACGTAGTTCGTAAACATCACCAGTTCTACAGCTTTTGGAGCTTTTTAGTATATTTTTCACCTTCCAATACAAACTTGGACAACTGTTTTACAAATTTATGTTAAGTTTGTAAGTAGTGATTTAAATTTTAAGTTTGATTCCACTTTTTGAAATTTTTTCGCAACTAAATTTTTCTAGAGTTCATATTTATTGCTACGAATTGGTACTATGCGTGCTCACATTAGCTTTCTACAACCGTCAGTTAGTGCCTAATTGACTTGGAAAGCTGTCAAAATAGTAATTAAGAAGTGATGCTTGATAGGGCATAATGGACTCATTTGTATGGTATATAAGTCTTGGCGACCTCAAAAATATGACATTAGCTTAGTGCTGTCGTAACATACAGAACATACTAAAGTTAAAATGTATACAAAAATTCTGGAATAGAATTTTTTATCCGTATTGAAAAAAGTTAAATATTTAGGAAGATAATTGATTGACCTGAAACTGTGGTGAAAAAAAGAGTGTATGTCCATAATAGGACCAAAATGTTACCTTACTCTCGTGGATTGATACTAGATAATACGAATAACTATGGAATCGTTAAGACTGAAGCAGTGTTTGGATTTGGTCCGTTAAATAATAGTCATTATGCAAATGATAATATAAATTCTACAAAACCTCTGGAGTGGATTTTTGCTAGTGAAGATTTTCATGGACGTTCTTTGCAAGGTAAGATTTGAATGGTTGCCCACTTGTTGTCCAGTTATTGGAATTTAAGTAATTATAATACCTTTTGTAATATAAAAATATCTTTGTAAAACACCAGGAATAGAGTATAACATTCCGTGCTGAATGTGTGGTTATTGTCAAGTTAGACGGTTAAAAACAGATCTTACTATCATATTCAGGTCTTTTGGTAACAGAGTAGATAATGAGCATAATATTTGTGATATTCGGAATTTAAATACCTCTGACCACTTCAGAGATTTGGGCTAAGTCAATTTTAATTATCTATTCCTAATATTTATTTACTAAAGGTGAACCAGAAACACAGTTAGAGTCAGTGTCAAAAGCATTAAAAGCAAAACCAATACATAAGACAGCTGCAAAAATTTCAGAAGTGTCTAAAAAAGTGAAAAAGCCTGCTAAATCAAGAAGAAAGACAACAAGACACGGTAAAGGTAAAGGCATTAACAAATGCATTCTGAAGATCATGAAGCATGGCGAGCAAGGCGGTAGCAATGAAGGTATATCTTTTTTTATGGAAATATCAATAATTTATTCTATTATTTCAACGGCAAGTAAATTTTTATCAGCCTTAAACAAATACCGTTTGTGGGATAAGCTGTTCAACTGCGTCTCCCTAACTTCCTAAAAACCAAAATTCCCAGGCACTTTTATTTTGAAGCAAAAAATCGATGTTACATATTTGTTAACTAATAGTATCAGGTTAAACATTAATTATCGTAACAACTGAATATTAAATACAAGGAACCTTTTGGATAAAATTTTAAAACTACGAGGAACAATATATCAAAATTTTTCTATAGTTTTGCTTTAATTTCCAGGTATGGGAATGAGTAAAAAAAGGAAAAGAAGAAAAGGTCAAGGGATCAAAGGGTTCCATATGCCACATAAGAAAATGATGATGCCAGTGATCCTTGGCTTGTTGGCAGCTAAAAGTTTATTGATCCCTATTGCTTTGAAAGCATTAGCGTTTTTGTCGGCTAAAGGTAATTTAAATGGTATTTATTATTCACATTTCACAAGTACTCTCCATACTTAAACAACCAAAAGCACATACTAACTACTGGATAAGAAAAAGATTAGCTAAAGATATAACATATGAAGCATATGATATAAGAGCATGATGTAATAAACTTATGACAAATAAAGTTTTGAAACGTGTATTTTAATAGTTCGTGAATTAAGAACAATGATTAATTCAAAATTTCAAATGCTACCAGGTTTGATGATGGGATTCTTCTCCACGGTAATGGCATCCGTTCTAAGCCTGAAAGGGATGTTCAACAACAACGGTTATCAGAACCGAAAAGATGAAGCGAAAACCCAAGTTGAAATTATACAAGTACCAACAAAGAGTGAAGATCATGTATATTATGATGACCATTATAGAAGGGGTGATTATATTCATGAAGATCCTTATAGAAGAGAAATATATGATGAATATAGGAGAGGAGATGTTATTCCTATTGTACCTATGAACATGCCAAGTTCTAAGAGAAATGGGTTTGTTGGAAATGTAAAACCTTAAAAGCCTAAAAGTGAAAGGAAAGAATAAAGACACAGATCAGTTGTGGTTTTTATTGATTATAGGCAAGAAACCTTAATATCAACCAATGTGTCTATCCCATAGATTTAATGTAAAGGTACTATACTAAATCTATGGTCTATCCAGACTCCCCTTGAAAAGGCCCATGTTCTTGATTCTTCTTAGTATATTAGACAAATAGAATATCACGTAATGATAAGTCCTACTAGGAATAGTCATGTTTGATTATATACGCATCTATCAAGTGTAAATAGTTGTAAAAACAGTGAAATCTTTATGTTATGTACATACACTTTACACCCTTTTCTGATTGGGGTCGACGGAGACCACAGCCTTCGATTTGCAACGATCCTAAAACATTTTTCTCCTCATCAACACGCATCAATATTTTCCATACACATTCGTCGGTTAAGGTCCTTGACATGGCCTTTGTTTACGACGTCTTCAATTTGGTAGTGGTAAATTCGTCTTTGTTAGCCTTTTATTTTTAAATATCCTGTATTATATTCATTTATTAGTAATTAAGACCAAAGAATGTACAAAGAAATAAAGAAAATTGTTTTACACTTTTGTTTTAATGTTAACTTTAACTAAAAATTAACACAATACAGATGTTAAGAGAATCACACCGTCGCAAAAACTAAAGAGGATTGTAGATGGGTAATTTTCATGTTAATTTTGTTTACCTAATTTTGGTTGCAATTTCTGTTATTCAAATATAGTAAAATATAAAATATTATTATTAGTAACCTGAAATATTATTTAACAATTTACAATAATATACTCGAATACTTAAATAATAAAACCTGCCACCGAAATTAAGTATAAAAAATAAACCTGTAAATTACCCAGATATGTATAAATCGTTATATCATATTGTGTCTAAAATGAACTTCGTATAAAATTATTTCGAGACATCACAATATATTTGTTTAGAGCGTTACTTATTGTATGCAGCAACGATCACCATAAAATTGTGCACTGAAAGGATTGTCCAAGGCCAGCGTGCTCTCTGCTATCTTGTCCTTTACTTTGTCCGAAACACTGTAGATGCCCCCAACCATTTTTCTCATTGATTTTTCTAAATAAACTTTGGGACTATGCTTATGGAGAAATGCTTTCATTCTTCTATGCCTAAGAGTCATTTTGCGTCTCATTGGATGTGGTCGACTAAACACTGACCGTTTTTTCTTAGGAAATAGTCTACGTCGTCTTTTACCCATATCGTTGTAAAGTATGATTGGTATTATTACTCTTGGTGAACTTGGGGTTTTGGGAAAATGTAACCTTATCCGTCTTATCTCGAATTCATTTTCTAAAGGTTTTGATATGCATTATGGAATTAAAATATTTATAAATTTCAGTATGAAAACCTACATTTTGATTTTTTTTACACTTTGCTTGCTGTAGATTGACAGCTCATATTTCTTACTGCTTTTGTTTTAGAGTCATGGTGTAAGATCAAAAAGATTCTCTTTTGAACATTTGTAATAAAACCTTTTTAAAGAGCGAAAATACAGAAGAGTCTTGAGGGAAACAAAATGATAAAGCTTTATTGAAGTAGGTACTATAAAGTCTGGCTTATAAAACATGACGTTGAAAAAATATGACAAATTCATGATGTCACAGGTGCAGTAATCATCATATCAGCCGAAGGACGTCTACTACTGAACAAAGGTTTCCCTTAAAGAATGCCACGACGACCTGTCCTGAGCCGCTTGCATCCAGCGGGTTCCCGTAACCTGATGCAGTACGGAAAAAACTTTCGATACTGTAACATTACAACTTTGCTTTCTTCAATTTTGGTGGCAGTAGAGCTCCTTGCTGAAAGAGTTTGTCCAGGGAAGTACTGCCACCATATTTCAGTAATGTGGACATTACTGTGTTTCAATTTTGTAGAATAAGGGAGCGTAGAAGCACTCCTTAGGTTTATGCAATTTAAAAATGTTATAGGTAGACGTGTCGTTTATCACCAAGCGCACGACTTATTGACTTCACTTTGTTTTCTTAATCCTACACAACTTCTTTCACCACTAGGAGTAAGTTTATTTCTAGAAGACGCTTTAACGCCTCAAACAAATGGATGATAGTATATTCGCAGCAAAAAGTATAGAAGGAATTATGGTTAATATGGTCGACTTCGGCGAGCATATCCATACTCATGACGTTCACAAAAAAGGCTGCCAAAAGTCCAACATTAAACCTGTAATGTATGGTGGGACTTTGCCAGGGAAGGAAGCGAAAAAGATATGACAGGACCGTATAAACCTGCTTACTAATTTTTTTAACACACTGACACTTTTTTAACTGCCTCTGTGGCGGAACGGTTACCATGCCGGACTGCCACGCAAAGGTCCTGGGTTCGATTCCCAAGCCGGGAGAAATATGTGTATGGCCTACATTTATTTCTGTCGTGAGTTTGGGTGTAATTTGTGATTGTCTATGTGTGTCCATGGCACCCGCGACACAAGGTTTCCCTAGTGCGGGGCTATGTGTGTTGCGTTATTATTATTATTTTTGGACACAAATAACATATTTGAATAAACACTTTTTTTTTTAAATAACACATTAAAGCAAAAAAAAACTCCATTAACGATACGCCAAACATGTCACCGGCAAAAGGAGATGTCTCAGCTTGTACTGCCTGGAACCGTTGTTGTCGCGGACAGCGCTGTTTTTGAGCCACTTCCTTGTCCCTAAGATCTCAGGCGGGCTTAAATACAACGAGGGCAACAGTTATGAAATTAAAAAACTTTGATTCAATACAATTAAACCATAATGCAAGATAAATGAAATTTAACGAAAAAAAAACACCAATAGGTTACTCTGGCAACTACAACTATGCTGAAAAAGTAAAACGAAAAAAGATTTGGAAAATGTCATAGAAGAGCGATGAAATTTTTTATTAATTATTTTTTAATAATAATTTTTTATTAATTATTTAATTATTCAAAACTCTAATTTTATTTATTATATGGAAAACTAGAATATTTCAGCTTTTAATATACTTAACAAATATATAATTTTTTTTAAAGTTACTTTTTTTAATATCAAGTGACGGGACGAACAAATCGTGCGCCTGATAGTAAGCTGCACGCCTGTCCATAACAGTTGCAGTGTCACTCAGAGCTATAAATCGCAAAGATCTCAGGGGCACTGCCACTGCGCCAGTCGCCCTGAGACATAAGTTGACAAGTCCCATGGGCCTGTAATTTGAGCAGCACCCTTTACCCTTCAAAACTGGAACACAGTAATGCTGACATTACTGCTTGGCGGCAGAAATAGGTAAGGTGGCAGTACTACCTGTACGACGAACTCTTTTACAAGGAGCTTTCCTGCTACTAAAATGTAATATTTACTTACTGTACTTACTGTAATATTTATTGTTTGAAATGGCATATTTTCCGAATGCACGTTAGACGTTTTATCTTTCCAGTGTCGATATTACGATTATACCGAGGATACGACTTTATAAAGCAGGTATACACGTTTGTTTAATATATTTTAAACTAAAAGTTATTTTATATTTTTTTAAATATTAAAGTTTTTTTCTCTTTATCAATTCATCCTTTTAAATCACAACACACATACATTATACTTCTAATAAAAGTGGCTATGGTTAATAATCCTCAGATTATAAGCTATAAATAAAGCATGGCCAGGTCTTATGTAAGTTGCGTAAGTGTGCCAGAGGCGGAACCAGTTAAATTGTGTAATCCTACCATTACGCCGTGTGTACGATGCACTTGCACAGTATATGCAAAACTTGAGTATAATCAAACGATGTACGGATCACAGAGTGCTCTACATCGACCTCCTCTAAAAAACCTTTTTTACTTTTAACTTACTTAACCTGAAGAACTTTGCAAAACTTGTTGACTATTATTTTAGATTAAATAATGTTTCATACAATAATTATATGAATTGTATTAGAAAATGCAGACAAAGAAGACGACCGAAGGGAACGGACAAAGCGAGGGGACATGACCTACCAGTCCGCTACCACTCACAAACAGTTGACGTTGTCAGTGGTAAACTACACAACCATGGAAAACCCCCAAACTGAGTAGGTACCCAATGTAAAAATTATTACTAATGCGAATTTTTTATTGTATTTTTTATGTAAATATTTACATAAAGTATAGTAATTTTTATTGTGATTTTAATTTCGATTACACCCTATCCTTTTTTAATATCTAAACCGCGGTACTGTTTTTTTTAAATTTTGTATAACCAATTACGTCTCAAAGGGATACAAGAAGAACTAAACATTTTTTATAAAATATGTCGACGTTATAAAATTACATTGAAGATAATTGTTTTTTCTCCCATTTTTACATGTACTGCACAGAGTTTAAATAGAAAGTAAGCGATCAAATAAGTTCACTGTCACGGCCTTGAGACTTCGTGGTACTTCAAGGGAGTTGAACCCAGACCCCGTGGTGAAAGTGCCCTTGGCCTCATTGAGCTAGAGGGTCACGTAGGAGAATGTCGATTTTACAGATTAGTTTTTTGTCGTAAGGCAAGCGATAGCTACGATTGCGTTGCATAGTAATATATTACATAATATACTATGGGTTACATTTTTACCAGGGTGTTGTTTAAGTAAATAGAGGTAAATGTAGGAAATTTTGTACCTAAAGGGGCAAACATACATGTGCATAAATTTAAATTTACTGCTCTCAAATATTCTTTAATAACACCATATACACCAACAGAGAAGGATGGCGACAACCCGCGTATTTTGTGACCCAATGTTTTTGGTAACGTGTATTGAGGAGACCTATCAATACTTGTGATTCATTATCAAAACATCAAAAAAGCTAATTGAGTACAGCCTGCAGAAGCTGGGGTTATAAAGTTGATATAGGTTTTGTTTATAACATGGTCCTGTATTTCGCTTCAGATGTTTGTGCGTAGTAACAGAAAACAGCAAATTTTCAATTTGTTCCCAGAAATAATAAAGAACTTCCCGAATATTCCCAAATCTGCCAAACTGCCACATTTATTATAACTTATCATGTTCTGCAGCAATGAAAATGAATAAAAATTAAATCTGCCTAAATGGCAGAAATCTGCCACAAATGGTCACACTGTTTTCAATATCAATGTGATATTGACATTGGCAAAAGGTCTCTTGTCCAAACGTTCCTTTGCAACTTTCAATACCACTCATTTAAATTTTGATTAAATATTTTTGTCACATTGTGTTTTATTTTTTGCTTTACATCATTACTGCTTAATTGATTATTACATATTTGTATTATAGGTATTTTATAGCTTTAATGTTTAAGTGTGTTACTATAAAATAACCAATACTTCAAGTAGGTAAACATTCAATCATGCATAAAATGAAGGGTACGTAACCTAATTTATGGTCGAACTGAATCAATTGCGTTGTGTTCTTGCATCTATTCTAAAATGCAATGTTATTCAATTATTTTATTCCCAACTTCTAAAAATATACAAAAATATATTGATAACTAGGCATAAACTAAAACGCAAAATTATACTACCAAAGATCATGAACAGCTATTCATCGTTACTGGGGCAGCTTTCGCCACCATTCTTTCAAAAACAATTTGACAGCAAGTCTGTTTAATTGAACACACTTGTGTGTATAAATAATTTAAACATTTTTGTTAAAAAAAAAACCGACATCAAAGTTCGTGGAATTACATCAATTTGCCAAGTTCCAAGTTTTATTGAAATCGGTTACCGCAAAGTGCGCGAAACCAGATTCATCCCCTAGTGGGTAGCAACCCCAAGAGTGATTATTACCCCCTTTCCAACAAAAAAGAATCACCAAAATCGGTTCACAAATGCCGATGTGAGTTATCGCGTAACATACATACAAAAAAGGATACAGTCCAATTGAGAACCTCCTCCATTTTCGTGAAGGTAGTCTTTGCTTTTGTCACAATAGTATTTACGTAGTTTACCTATTTACATTCCTAGGTAGTGATATTTACATAATCTCGTAAATCTACACGTTTCTAGGTTCTTTGTTACCAATTTGTAGAATTTTGGTTAAAATATAATATGGTCTTTTTTATTTTAAATAAAGAGAAACTGGAATATTTACTCTGTGGCAGCTTTAGACGCCACCTATTATCACCGGTTGACTGTGGCAGTCTCTTTGAACGAGAGTCGGCAAGGAGAGTGTCACACTTGCCGAAAATGTTTGACAGTTTTTAGTTACGTAAATTGTCATGTCAGCGATTGCAAATTGTTTGCCCGGTTTGATAAAAAGCTATTTGTAAAAACCACGACACATTATAATTATATCGCTATTCACGAAGTTCACGATGCCGTTTTATTGTTCGTTAGGGGAACGATAAATTCCCCAAAACTCCTTAACGGTACCCAAATTTCATTTTTTTTATGTCCTTGCCACAAACGTCTTTGCAGGGAAATAAATGAAGAAACCAGGGAAATAACGATCAAAGTCAATTAAAACACGTTTTGAGTTCATACCGCATCCAGTTCGATAAATGCTAAGCGTATTTTACCTAAATCAGAAAAGGCTTATAAGGTTTCATGTCCTCAAAAATTTGCTTTTACTTTTTAGGCACACATAAAAATGTTGCGACCAAATGATAAAAAAGTAAAAAATTATTTATAAATATTTTTTAGTAAAAATGTATTACACAGCGTTATATATATTTATGTCAGCACTGACTTTATTTCAAGTAGTATTTGCGCTTGTCTTTTTGACCAATATTTAGAAGTTTTCCAAATTAAAAATTATTTTTACCTAAAATTCTCCCCCAGTACTTTGATCATTCTTCCCCTGGACTCTTCAAATATTTTTCACGTATTTTATGTTAGAACCTATAAGAACATAATATTATATAGAAACAAAAATCGTGTTACATGGTGTAATAGAACAGAAATCCTCTGAGACCTCTTCTCTGTCTGGCTTATTCGGAGTTAGTTTTCAAAGTATAGAAGTTTCTGTCAATATAAGTGCACACTTAGGATTAATTATAATGATGAACACTAAAAGAATCTTAGGGGGAGTTACTAAATCTTTATTAAATTAAAATAATTTTTAATCGACTGTCATATTTTTGTTGTTAATCGTCTTCATCATCAACCTATTATACATCCTATTATATACATTGTAGGCACGAGTTTCCTGTAAAGAGAGTCCAGGACATACTCCATCTCAAGTGGGCATTGGGCCCTACTAATTGCGGGCTTTACACTTTTTCCCAAGTATGTGAACGTTTTCAACATGTGTGTTCATCAGCATTTTCATTAATAGTTCCCTCTTTCCAACAAAAAAAGATTCATGAAAATCGGTTTACAAATACCGGAGTTATCGCGTAATATACATACAAAAAAAACATACAGTCGAATTGAGAACCTCCTCCTTTTTTTGAAGTCGGTTAAAAATATACTCTTTTAAATTCTAAAATAAAGGAAATAAACAATAAAAGCAGGTATTTTATGCATATTTTCGTTCATAGTTAGCCAGAATTAGTGGAAAAATATTTTTCAATTAGTAATGAAACGTGAACCTTCGGAAAACGTGTTAAGTCCTCAACCTGGGTCAGCGTGGTGATTATGGCCTGAACAGCAGTGGTACGTATACGAGTAAATGAGTTAAAGTTAAGTAATTACACTCATTGATACAATATGACGCTACAGGCATTCGACTCGTTGACAAAATAGAACCTTACCAAAAATTAATACACAGTGTAATTTTATTATATTAACGTATGCAATTATTACAAATAAGAAGAATGATACGTAGGAGTTAGTATTTACAAGTCGCGTCCTTGTGAAAGTCCCATAAGCAGGCGTGTTTGTATGACACAGAACGTATGAATCCATCGTTGTTTGCCAAGTGTCACAAGGAAATTTCTCTTTGAGTTTTAAACCAAGTTATTGTTTGGATGCTTCTTACGAATTCCCCAAAAACGAAGACATATTTAAATAAAGACTTCTCAGAAAAACGTTTATCGCGATAAAAAAATATTGCAGGTTGCATTAGAGCTTTTGCTCCAGATTTTAAACTTTTTTTTTTGTAACGAACCAATTATCTCAACCAGCCATGACCACGGGGTTAGTAAAAACATCAAAAATATTGGTTTATTTGGAAAATAAACCAAATATCCCCAATTTTAGATCCGAAAAAAACAGTGTCGCTGTCAAGGTGTACCAATTGCAAAAATCAAACTACTCGATATGCTAGTTTTATTATTATATGTATTAGCATTTTAATTTATATTATGTATACAATTCACGGTATAATTTCTAATATAGCTTCCCAATAATGATGAGCATTCAAATACTTTTATTTCTGCTTTTTAGAATGAACATGCAGTGGTAAACAAATACAAGAAAAAAGAAAAGACAAAACAAAAACGTGCTAGTATTAAGTTATAAAATAATAAAAAGAATAAAAATAAACAACATAACGATACCTCCAATGAACACTACGTCAACTTTATTTTTGGTCATTATCTGTTATTTTTGTAAACAGCCTTATTTTTTTATGAAAATGCTCCCCGAATTTTCTGAAAAAAAAATAAAGAAACAAGAAAAAATTCGAAAATAAAATAAAGAACAAATTTTTTGAAAAAGAAAATAAAAACAGAACAGGTTTATAAATTAAGTTGTGGTAATGTTCATCGGAGGTATCGATAAGCGCAACCAAAACGCAAAGAATACGTTTATACGTTGTTTCTCTTGTGTATTATGTGGTCGCAATAAAATATTAATTATTAATATAATTAATAAAAGAGGTAATATTAAGACCACATTTGACACCGTATTGTCGGTTAAATTTCAAAACCTCGTAACTTTGATTTTGGATACTTATCTCTTTTTTACTCGTCCAGCATGATATCGGGCCATTAAATCTTAAAATATAATGCCTAGACCAAAGTTATAAAAAAATATAATCAAAAATTGTGAAATAAAATTATTTATAGTAATTGCTTTTTGTGCCTACTCAAAAGTTCACACTATTGGAGATACCAGTCTCCGCGCAACCTACACGCACATGATTACTTGGTGTATTGTCAGTCCTGTTAATATTGCAATACAATACAATACAAAAATTCTTTATTGTACACCAAAAAATGAAACAAACACAATACAATAAAAATAAAAATAAGCGGTGGTACAATGGGCGATCTTATAGCTTTAAGCGATTTCTGCCAGACAACCTTTGGATAGAAGTAATTATATAATTCACACGAAAAGGACAGCGATGTATGGCGATAAAAATCAATAAATAAATGCATATATTTATAAATAATAAAACCAATACATATATATGAATATCGTAAACTACTATATATTTTTACACCTATAAATATAAAATATTGTGTGGTTGCAGTAAATAATTAATTATGATTTATTAAGAGATAACATTAATGATACATCCTGTATTATATCCGTCTCTATAGTAACAGTTAATCCTGCACAGATGTAGTTTTTGATCTGGAAATAGTTTTGGATTATATACATACCAGTACGTCTTGTGGATTCGTGGATTATATACATACCACACTCTAATAGTGTAAACAGAGACTACGGACTTCAACTTGCTACGATACTGACATACTTAGTTCGCTGTCGTCTACTACATTAATCTTTTTATATACTCGGCTTTGTTCTGAGTTATTTAGTCTGTCTTTTCCTACTCTCTCATATATTCATTTCGGATCGGGCAGCTGTGTTTAGTACCTAAAACTCATGATATATGTTTGCTGTCTTTACTTCTGCCTCCCTCCAAAAACAATATTATAATTTCAGTACAAATTTCTTTTAATAGATGTACATTATTAAGTTTGTTTTTCTCGACTAAATTAGTTACGCCTCTTTATTGTTCAATTCAATGCCTTCTGAACTGCGTGTGCGCTGAATAGTTTGAATGAGTTTGAGACTATGAATAACTAATCTTGATACCTGTAAATTGTAACCAGATTATACTATAAACAAGTAAACTGATTACGTCATAGCTTTAATGGAGAAACTTAAAATGTTAGTTTCTGAAACCCAAATTATATTATGATTATTTCCTACTTTATAAATTTCTAAATATATTTTGTAAAATAAAAATAATCTTATAAAGCAACAACAACAGCGTCAACAATATCAATACTTTAACATAGAACAATAATAAAATTACATTCACGATTCTATCTATCTAAACATTCACGATTTCTTAACGCATTTTATAAGTTTTGTTTTCTTCGAACTAAATAACATACACTTCCGGACACATAATTCGAGCCACCACGTATTTTCAGTATTAAGTGCCCTGAACTAAACAATGTTTGATTGATCAAAAACTATTACTCAAATTTGAAAGTAGTATACTAAACTTCTTTTCCGTAAGTCCTTGTTGGGAATTTGGATTTGCAAAACCGGGGGAAATTTTTTTTTCTCGATGATAACACTACTTATTCAAATTTTTATTTGCATTTTGTATTTATTAATATTAATTTCACAAAATACACATTCTCAACATTCCTAAAAAATTTACATAAAGTGTCAAGATTACTCGACACCACAACAAAGACGTAACAAGCCTGTATGAGTCTGAACCTTTGCCTCTTACAAAACACGCGTGTTCCTTTGCCCAATATATAAGCTACCCATCCCAGGCGCGTTTCATTTCCTCCTCGACCTTCTTACTGAAAGGATCTAAATTCAAAATTTCGACGCCTGATTTTTAAACATTTATATTGAATTTTGTTTTTAATTTTTGTTTGTTCAAGTTTTTTATTAAGTTAATTAATTTTTTTATTTCAAAATGAGAGTGTTGTGCTTAGTTCTTATCGTCGGTGTCGTGGCCTGCAATGGCGCCCCGGGGGCTGCTAATCAAGAAGATGAGAAGGTCGAATTATTCTCTGGGGTCACTATTCAAAGGTACGTCGACAGTAAGTTATTTGGTTGACAGAGCTGTAATTTCCTGCATAACCTCAAGTGTTTAAGATAACGAAATAATTTTATTGTTAATAATTATGGCAGGCGTTGGTGGGGATTATTTTGATGGGTTCGAGAAGTTTAACAGAGAGCATTGTCAGCAGTGGAGGATTTTCGGAAAGTCTTTTTCCCGGCAGAAGGATAGTTAATAAAAAAGATATGTCAGAGTGACGCACTAATTATCTGGTTTTAAACTAGGACCAAAACATTGAAATTAATTGAATACTGCGGATTCGCTCTGGACCTTTTGGGGGGAAAAGCGTCGTTTTTATTTTGACTTTCAATTATTTTGTGAATTCTAGTTTAAAGTGGAATAGGATAGTGCTATTGTGCCTTAATCGATGATTAAAGCGCGAAATTATACGAATCTCGAACTAAAATACCCGTATCGGCCCGTTTTAAGGAATCCCGAGTCAATCCAAGCACGCCGCCGCAAATTGCCTATCTTCTTTGTGGCGGCCATATTTACAGAAACATAATTAAACTTCATGTTTAGGCTGATGGCTTTGCCAACGCCTTAATAAATTTAAAAAAAAAAATTGAATACTTCCTCTGTAGCCGAACGGCTACCATGCCGGACTGCCATGCAGGGTCTCAGGTTCGATTCCCAGGCCGAGAGAAATATTTGTATGGCCTATATTTATTTCTCTCGTGAGTTTTTATGTGTAATGTGTGGTTGTCTATGTGTGTGTCCATGGCACACGCGACATAAGGCTTCCCTAGTGCGGGGCTATGTTGAGTGTACGCGTTATTATTATTATTATCTATAAATTAACTTCAAGTGGTACTCACCAGAACTCTCAGATCGGAGCGAATTTATAAAAGCTATTTTCATAAATTGA
The DNA here is from genome assembly GCF_003589595.1 of Hyposmocoma kahamanoa. Classification (NCBI taxonomy): domain Eukaryota; kingdom Metazoa; phylum Arthropoda; class Insecta; order Lepidoptera; family Cosmopterigidae; genus Hyposmocoma; species Hyposmocoma kahamanoa. The sequence continues at coordinate 6,378,692 of NW_020653900.1, read as the reverse complement.
CCCTACCACGAATCGAACCCGAGACGTCCTCATCATGCGCCTAGGGAAGCAATACATACGAATGAACAACATGCTCAGTATAAAAAGCACATAATATTAAAAACAAAGTACTAAAAACTAAGAGTTTTAGTTAGGGAAGCGTTATTTATTTTAAAAATGATTCAACTCTGAAAATCATGCAAAAAATTTGGAATACATGGTCCTTTAAGGTTGGCCTTCGTTTGCCACTACTATATTCTTACAAAGCGTGTATTTGTCCATATCCCGTATAAAATACATACTTAGTATTCTCGCAGTAATGATGCGTGCTGACAAGAAAGATTCGTGTCTTAAAACTAAAAATTTATGCCAAAAATTTAAAATTCATTTTTATAATAAATAAGTATAAATGCTTTGTAGTGACACTTTTAGATTTTTGAAAATTGTTTCCATGTCTATGATATGTGAATTAAAATTTGCAAGTACTAAGCATTAGGCTCTTAACTCATATTTCAATCTTCTCAATAGAATCTGCCTTACGAAAGAACAGTAA
>NW_020653900.1:6316035-6378150 GCF_003589595.1 Hyposmocoma kahamanoa | reverse complement strand
TATTCTATAGCCACAGAGTTCCATTTTCAAATGTTATAATTGCTTTTTAAATATTGTTTACGTAAGTGGCCAGTTCCGGAAACTTATAGTGCGTAGTACACATACTATCAATATATACAGTAAGCTTCGACATTTTCGAGCGTTTGAAATGGTCAAAACTTACATCAATGATTTAATGTTCAATTAAAAATGCACTTTAATGCCTTTAATACAAGGTTGAGTTTTATCATATCGATGCCTCCAATGAACACTACGCCAACTTTATTATTATTGGTATTTTTCTGTTATTTTTGTAAACAGCCTTATTTATTTACCAATATTATGCTCCCCGAATTTTGTGAAAAAAGAAAATAAGGAAACATAAAACAAAATTAGAAAAAATAACAGAAAGAATTGAAGAAAAGAAGAGAAGATTTTTTTTTTTTCACAAAATGTGAAAAAATAAATAAAGAAACAAAAAACTAAATAAAAACAGAACATGTCGAAAAATTACGATGGCATTGAAGGTATCGATATGTGAATTTTATTTTCGAAGACTTTGAACAACACAAATTGTTTTGATGCTGACTGCACTACTAACGAACAAAGAAGAACAGCCCGTTTTAGTAAATTACTGTAACGTGTCACATTGTTCACGTATTTTCTCTTCGGGAAAGTCGTTATTTGTTTCCAATAATTGTATTGTTTTTAGAGTTTGTTTATGTAGAGCTTTTGACAAGTTTTGGAAGCGGCTATATGAGTTGAGTATTAACATATTGAACTTACGGAACTACGGAAGGACAGAAATCTGCTAGTGTTTAGTAGCAGTTGAGTTCGTCCAAGACAATAAAGCCAGCTTACCTATTTCTGCCGCTAAGCAGTAATGTAAGCGCTACTATGTTTAGATTTTGAAGGGTAAAAGGTTACTGGTCAAAATACAGGAACATAGAATTTTTCAACTTGTGTTTCAGGGTGTCACGCGGAGTGGCAGAGCCTGTGATCTTTGTGACTTAAAGCTCTGTATGGCACTGCAACTGTATGGACAGGCGTGTCGCTGACCAACAGGTGCACTTCTTGTTTGTCCCGTCACTTGGTATTATACAAAAAGACCCGTTTAGCTCTTACAAGTAGTCTCGATCTATGACGTTTGAAATAAATATTGTAAATTAAAGTGTAAAATATTTATTTACAAAGAGCAACCCCGAGAGTTTCTTGCTCGTTCTTCTCAGGAGAATCTTTTTTTTTACATAATATGAAGTGACGGGACGAACAAGTCGTGCGCCTGATGGAAAGCTACACGCCTGTCCATAACAGTTGCAGTACCACTTAGAGGTTCAAAACGCAAAAACGTGAAGGGTCCTGCCACTGCGTCTGTCACCCTGAGACATAGGTTGATAAGTCTCATGTGCTTGTAATTTCATTAACACTCTTACCCTTCAAAACCGGAACGCAGTATGCTGACATTGCTGCTAGGCGGCAGAAATAGGTAAAGTGGCAGTATTTTCCTAGACGAACTCTTTCACAAGCAGCTCTACTGCTACTAAAAATATATTATCGTTATTAACCGACTTCAAAAAGTTTTTTTAAAAGAAACTACTTCAAACTTTGCTTCTGTAGACATACAAACTGAAACTAGAAAGTTAACTATCGGTTACTGGTAAGTACCCGTAACTGGATTCATCCCCTAATTTGCGACCTTTAGAGGTGGAATATTTTTTTCAAATTTAAATGGAAACTATAATGAGGTACCGTCTTTCCAACAAAAAAGAAACATTCACAAAAAAAGTCGAATTGAGAACCTCCTCCGTTTTTTAAAGTCCGTTAAAAATACGCCATCACACTTTTTCATGTAAGATAGCCTTACATTGTCCCTTAATCTCAATTCGTGTCAATAAAAATGTAAGAGATGATCGCACTTTTGTATCTTGTATGTAAAATTATACCTGTGCTTTTTAATTCCATTCAAACTATTGAATAAAAAGTGTAGGCCACCAGTGAGATTTATGCATACATGAAATTAACGAGGAGATTAGCTCCACCCATTCAAATCATACAATAAACTATATTTACATACAAACAACTTTCGCCCATACATTTTTGTGGACGACATTTTTCAATTTGTCTTTTTCTTCAATGGTACAAGAACAATTTTAACTTCTGTTTTTAACCGGCTTCAACGAGGAGAAGGTCCTCAATTCGACTGTATTTAATTTTTATTGAAAATTAAATGTGACTAATACTGAGGTACCCTCTTTCTAACAAAACAAGAATCATCTAAATCGGTTCACAATTTGTAATCGCGTAACATACATGTAAAAAAATACAACCGAATTGAGAACCTCCTCCTTTTAAACTTGGTTAAAAAGGCGACTTATTGTTTATTTAACATACATACATAATTATATAAGACCACGATTATCTCCCATTGGAGTAGGCAAATATTATGGATCTCCATCCGCTTTTTTTATGATAAAAAGCAAAGGGACGAATGCGCCTGGTGCTACGCGAAACGCCTGTCCACGACAGTTGCCAGTCAGAACTTTAATTCACGAAGATCACAAAGATGAAGAATACTACCATTACACCCGTCATCCTGAGACATAAGCCGACAAGTCTCGTGTACCTGTAATTTCTCCAGCACCCCTTACTATTCAAAACCGTAACGCAATAATGCTTACTTACTTGGCAGCAGAAATAGGTACGGCAGTACTTCCCTTGACGAACTTATTCACAAGGTGCTACATTTTCTACTGCTAATATTTTGAAGGGCAGAAAACGTGCTCAAATAACCGCCCTTAAAGTCCTATCATAAAGTAAGATGTATCTATTTTTCATATATTTATATTAGTTGTGTTAAACATAATATGTGACCAGTGGTTCATAATGAACATTGTTATAAAAATCCAACCTTTTTTTAAATTATTTTAAGTATGTACATTAAAGTATTTTATATTTACTAAAAGAATTGAACATCCTTGCGTCTCACACTACGTTTATATATTCGTCCAACTAAAAAAAAAAGAGAGTAAGCCATATACCACTGGAAATGAATCTAAGAACGGAATCAAATTCTACTTTGGCGTTGCGTTCTCTCAATTGACGACCGATGATGACCTCGGTGGCCGAACGGTTTCCACTATGGGCGCTGGATGCGAAGACCCCGGTGGGACCGATTTGGGAAATGAACTTTTCTAAATTAATTCTGGTTTGGGTGTTTCGGGTAGTACCCCGGAGATGATCCTGTTGCTCTGGTACTCGCAGTACAGAAAATTCCCTTGAGGTCAGGCAATTGGTGTTATCTGTCACATTCCTTTTAACGAAACACTATTCAATGACTGCCGGCTAGGCTACACCGAAACATATATACATCGTGTTAAAATGTTATACAAAATTATTTGGCCAACTCTATTATGCAGTGTACAATTTAAAATAAACAAATAAATAAAATGTTTCTTTATTTAGGTACACACTCATTAATAAATTTAACATTACTTATTATATCACATTATATAACAATTAAAATGAATTTTAGTAACGGAAAATATTATTATTAATGAAGTAAATAATTAAGAATTAAATTAAATTGAATTAATATTACAAATATCAGTTATTTTTATGTTAGTTAATTTATTTATACTTTAAAAATGGAGTTTTTCGTTTGTTTGAAAAGTACTTTAGATATATTTTAGTTTTTACAGCTTTACTAAATCAGAGCATTTATTAAATAAATAATGGAAGGCTTAATACTTAACAGACTTCAGTCTGTTCTATTATTTATTACCTTGTAAGTTCATAAGTTTGGTTTCCATTGTTTCAGAGATATAACAGGAGAAGACAAAATTAATGTAAAATTTGAACCTGGAGAATTAAAGGACGCTGCGAGAACTTTCGAAGAAGGTAATGTTTTTTTTAATTTTCATCATTAATGAACTACCGCGGTAGCCTAATAGTTTGACCTACCGCCTTTTAAGCAAAGGCTTTCAAGCAGTTTTAAGGAATTTATGTGCGAAATTTAATTTGAAATTTACCATGAGCTTATCGGTGAAGGAAAACGTCGTGATGAAACCTGCACGTCGTAGAAGGTTAACAACCAGCCGGCGGGACTAGCGGACTATGGCCTAAACTCTCGCCTTAGAGAGTGACGAGGAGGAGATTATAAAGAAAAGATTAGATTAGAAAGTATTATAAAGAGGGTTATAAAGAAAAGAAAGAAAAGAAATTGATCCAGCACAATACAGTATGTGTACGAGTATAATATTATGACTTTATGACTAAAACTGTATTGCACTGAAAACGGCCTAACTCAGCAAACTCTGCGGCGGAGCCATGGCGCTGGTTTTCAGTGGACCCTTTTCGAAATAGTCGATTCAACAAATTAAACAAATTAAAATAAAACAAAAAAGTAAAAATTTAGACGCGAGTTAAATAGTTAAATAAGTATAATATAACATATTTTTTTTATCTTTATTTATTTAGGAAGTAATGTACAATGTATGTGCCAGTTCCATCGTATCCTAAACTATAGCTTACATGCCTACCTGGGCGGCGCTGCTGGAGAGCCGATTCAACAAATAATAACAATTTTTTTGCCTGTTTCGTGTAGGGATTGGATATACAATTTGTGGCACCTACGGATGTTCGGTTGATCTGTAGGTCTCTCATCAAGACCGCCCTCTGTGGCTCGTACCGGAAACATAACATAATAAAAAACAACAATTGATAACACAGACAAACAAAACAAAATAAAAAAAATTAATAAACAAAATAAAGATTACAATAAAAAAAACATAAACTAAGACAAATCTGACAAAAAGCAAGAAACAAAATATAACGACTACAAATTTTGTACTGTCATATGTGCGGTTGTAGCGTACGCAAAAGGACTTCATTCCGCATAAGGCACAGCCATAATTGACTGTGGCGTTAGTTTTCAATGAGCCCTGAATATAACATGACGCATGGATTACGACGATCAATTTTCATCATCATTACTCATAGCCCAACTTCATTCACTGCAGCGTAAAAGCATCCTATAATTTATGCCATGAACCACGATCTTGCGCTATTTCAATCATATGCGATCACCGAATTTGACAATGTCATCTTAGGAAGACGCTTTCTTAATTTTCACTTAACATTTATCATTTTTCAAATTTGCAATAACAATAATAAAAACGCACACACTCAACATAGCTGCGTACTAGGGAGATCCTGTGTCGCGGGTGCCATGGACACACACATAGACAACCACAAATTACACCCAAACTCACGAGAGAAATAAATGTAGGCCATACAAATATTTCTCCCGGCCCGGGAATCGAACCTGAGACCTCTGCGTGGCAGTCCATGGTATGGTAACTGTTCGCCCACGGAGGCGGTTAATCGCAATTTATAATAATAATAATATAGTTATTTATTCAGACAACACAATTTTTTAAGCTCCAACAGTGTTAGTAACTTACAAATATAACTTAAAGTACGTTAATGGTAATAATAATAAATAGTTTCATAAAAATTAAATTATAAAAAGTGGTAGCCGACTCTCAGATCTCTCACCCGCATCCAGACCCAATAGTATCTTGTGAGACTATTCAATCAGAACCCGAATGAAAGATTTCATAATCGATAGGCCATATCTATCAGGTATGACCTGTAAAATGGTGTTGGTGTTGCCAGCAAGCAATGAGACTGTCTTTTTGCAGATAATGGCATTGAAACCATCAACCCGCGCTTCTACAAACGTGTCAGGCGCACTGCAAAAAAGGGGGCAACCCCATCAACATTCTAAACTCATTATTGTATGTGACTCGTAGGGCACTAAGTGATTTTTAGTACTCGTATAACTGAACCACAGGCTGCTCGTAAAGAACGATTGGCAGTAGGCTTTGAAAAGTGTAATTTTTACTTGCTTACTGCATCTAGCGAACCTGCGTGCCAGCATATTACTTCTGATCGCCAGTTTACACTATTTATGCGGACCTAAAAATTTTAAATAGAATTATAAAATTACTTTCAAATTCTAATTATAGAATCCTATTTCAAATTTTAACCGAGTCGAAATCCGAAGATGAAAAATCTTAGAATTAATCTCAACCAAATTATCTCAACGTACCCAATGCGATTGATAAACAGTAATGTGAATGGAAAGTCAGCGGCGAGGTCGTCGAACTGTTACATGAGTGAACGTAACGGCGGCCGCTCGGTCAAGGTTACGTCCAACGCTCTCGTGTGATCCATATATACAAGTATACTGGTAATGAAATTATTTTTTATGTATTTAAATCGCGTATATTTGTATTTTGAAACAAACCAACGTTACGGGCCCTTTACAGGTCCCAAGGGCTCGACTGATAGATGCTGGTTTGTTTAAAAAAACAAATATACGCTAATTACATCGAAAAATAATTGCATTTCCTATGTCTTGCAATAGCGAAAACCTGAGAACTCGATAAATATACTCGTTGTTAGAAAATAACTTAACATCATCATTATTATTCACCATTCCTCATTAACCCATTTGTACATCTCAGTATGGGTCTCCACTCAGGCAAGGGTTTAGGCCATAGTCCGCCACACTGGGCCAATTCGGGTTAGAGACTACACACATTTTCCGTGAATTGTGAATCTTCTTTTTTTTTATAATATCAAGCGATGGGACGAACAAGTCGTGCGCCTGATGGTAAGCCACAGGCTTGTCCGTAACAGTTACTGTGCCACTCAGAGCTTTAAATCGCAAAAATATGAGGACCAGTGGCAATGGCCCAGTGTCGCCTGTCACCCTAAGACACAGCTTGACAAGTCCCAAGTGCCTATAATTTCGCCAGCACCCTTCAAAACCGGAACGCAGTAATGCTTGCATTACTGCTTGCCGGCAGAAACAGGTAAGGGCAGTACTGCCCTTCCCTGGACAAACTCTTTCACAAAAGTTTCATCACGACGTTTCCCTTTACCGAAAAGCTCATGGTAAATTTCAAATAAAATTTTGCATGTAAAGGCCGAGTAACTCAGAGGTGCGAGCCCGAACTGGAAATGATGTCAAACCATTTATTTTATTTATTTTAATTTAAAAATAATAAAAATCTTCATAGTGAAAATTTCATCACCCTGTCAAGTTTGTACGACTAACCTAATTATTTTTTCTAGCTCGCGGCAAGATCAAGAAATACACTCCTTTACTCGCCGGTATCGGCGTTAAGGTTGTAGCTATAGCTGCTCTGCTTTTTGGCGGATTGACGTTATTGGTGACCAAAGCTCTCGTCGTGGCTAAATTGGCCTTCCTTGCTGTGACTGCGCTGGGTATCCAAAAACTTCTGAGCAGTGGCAGTCTTAATGGAATTGGTGGCAAGGTTAATATATAAGTTATATATATAGTTCTTTGATATCGTAACTATAAACAGAAGTGAATAGTAACATAGCTATTATCGGAGTTATGTGATAATTTCTAGAAATGATCACACAATATGCAAGCCTTTCTATATTTCTTAGGCTCAATTTATTTTATATAATTTACGGCGGGACGGAATGGAAACGAATTTTTGTAATGATATTGTACATAGAGCATTGAACTTTATAGTCAAATGTGTAACATACAAACTAGATACGAGCCAAAAAACTAATACTAGCGTATGCTCGAGAATGCTCGCGCATTCCGACAACCGCGCGCGCCTTCTTACGCAGCGAGCGATATTGACGCTTCCATTCCGTTCCGCCCCAATGTAAATTGAGCCTAAAGCGCTACAACGGCTCTCTTAAATATTGGCTACCACAAGTATTACTAAAATGTTCAGCGTTCATCAGTCAAGATAACGTTTGTTTTTCTTAGTATTTTATAGTTAAGCAATCTTTTCTTTCGAAGTCGATGTAATCTAAAGATTCAAATAACATTACACACTTTGTTTATTTTTTGTTCTTTGCCATTTAAATACAAAAAAAATGGTAAAACCTCTTTAGTAATCAGTTATTGACAAAGAAAATGTAATATTCCTGTTATATTATAGACTGAAGTGAATATTGACACTTGTATTATTGAAGTTAATGTGATCCTTGTTACAAAGTCACACAATGCGTGTGACGTGTTTCTTAAATTTTGGTACCACGAGAATCATAGAATCGATCAATTTTTAGTATCCTTCGGCCAAGATAATGTAAGTTTTTATTAGTTTTTTACAGCTTAAGCAATCTTTTCGTTCGCAGACAATGTAATTAAAAGATTCAAAAAGTGTATATATACTTTTCTTAATGTTAAGCCGACTTGAAAAAAGGAGGAGGTTCTCAATTCGACTGTACATTTTGGTGAATGTTCCACTATTACTCCGGCATTTGTGATTTGTGATTTTGATGATCTTTTTTTTTTGTTGAAAAGAAGGTACTTCAGTATTGGTACCATTTAAATTTAAAGAAAATATTCCAAGAAAATATTAACCCGTTGGAATAAAACTTGCCAAAAAGATGTTCGAATAAAAAGGCCGATAAGCAAACTTTTGCAGCCGGTCTTTTTTAAATAAAAAAGTTATAATTATTTATTATGCCACTAACAAAAAAAATAAGTACAATATCTTTCGTTATCAGATCGCCAGTTTCCAATCTTCGCCGCAGCAATGGTCGTCACCGACAGCATCAGCAGGGTCCTATCCTTACGCCAGATCATCAAGCATCGCACAGGACGCGAACGACTTGGCCTACAAGACACAGATACCTTCTTAGATTTATGTAGCTCTGGTAGAAATTTATCAATATTTTCAAAAACAGTTTCCTTTTTAATGCCATATTTCTTTGCATTTTTTTAAGAGAATAAGATGTTGTGGAAGATTTTGAATAATGTTTCCCCATATTACATATATAATAGAATTTTCGTTTATAAAAAGGCCAACTCTATTTTGTAAATTATAATAATCAAGATGAAAAAAAAGACAAAATATTTTATGTCACAAGGTAGTGTGTGCACCAAGTTCATCGATTATTTTTAAAGATGTTTTAAAAATACTCAACGACTTTATGTAATGATAAGTTGTAATAGTAACTTGGACACTGAGGCCAATATATAATGTTAAGAACTTTGAAAAATTATTTAATTAAAGTGTAAGAAAGAAATAAACATTCCAGCACTTCCAATGATCTTAATTAGTTTTAGGTGAAATCTACTATTTAAATTCATACAGAAAAGATAATACTATGCATTAAAGTGCATAATATTATTTAGATTTTTTTAAAGATAACCTTGCTTAATTTGATTTTAGAATGCGTAAGAAGCTTTAAATGTTTTATTTTTCTATAAAAGCTGAATTAAATGGTGCATATGGTGTTATGTTTATAAATATCTATAAATTAAATGTTTCTTTTATAAAAAATCTATTATTTATTTTTGGATAAGTTGAAATGTACAAATAGAAGAAATATTTGGCTAACACAGGGTATGCACAACTAGAAGATTGAAAAACAGTTTTGTTTTTATGTACTTTTTACGGGTTTATTACGTGTCATGGTTTTATAAACCAAACTATTATTTAATAATTTTATATCTTATTATTTAATTGACAAATAAGACTGTATCGTAGTTATAAGCTTTGATAAATAAAGTTTGTGAAATGATCATTTTGCACTTTTGTCACTTCAACATCCACACCTTTCATTGCAGTTGTGGATTTTGACACACATCATCAAAACCTAAACAAAATTAAAATTAAAAATATGAAATAAATTGCAAAAAAAAATATTTTTCAGAATTTACACTATATTACTTGCATACTTATAAAGAGACCCGTAAGTATATGAGACCTCTGTTTATTTTGTAAAGAATCTGTATTTCTACTAACAATAGTGTGCTCGATTCCATAAAAAAAACTTCCTACAGAAATGCTGTCGTAAAAGACTAGTAGCGCCATCTGTTGGCGGCTATTGCCTTCTTTTAATATATCGTAAAAATAATGCAAATAAATTAAAAGTAATAGTATACTTTATTGCAATACAAATAATGCTATTATTACAATTATTAACTAATGTGCATATTAAATTCCCTACAACCCCAACGCACAATCAACTTCCCACTTTTTTATTGTATTTCGAATGGGCGAAGGAGTCGAAAAGTTGTTAACATTATTATACTATTCTCTAATATATTATATAGAATACACGTGCGCCTCGATATATCTAAAAGATATATCTGATGAAAATTACAAGTACATTAAAAAAGGTGTCTTAATTACTGAAAAGTAAATATGACTGACACAATTGAAGATGCGAAAAACCGAAATCAAAATACTAACTTATCGAAGCGAACATTAAGCATATCCATTATGCATATATAGAAACCAAAATATTTCGTATTTTTGAAAGTAAAGTAAATATTTTGTTTTACCGTATTTTAAAATTAGTTATACAAAATGGAATTTTCGATTTGATTCTTTTGTCGTTTATTTTTTGGTAATAAATATGTTTTATATCCAATTCTAATTTTGGTTCCGAAAAATCTTTTCAGTCATATTATAAACAGAATTAGAGACTTAACTTGGCGTGTAGTTTTAGAACCAAAATGTGTTACCAGTACTTATACAGTTCAAGTTTTTTTTTTTTTTCAATATGAAAAAACTTTCACCAGCATAATTTCTTGTTGTAATCCTAAAAAACATAAACACAACATGCTCTGTTCAAAGCAAATTAGAAACTAAGACGCACGAACCGACAGAATCACTTATATACTAGTTTTCAATAGAAAATTTGTTAAAAAAAAACCACATGCCATCTTCACTCACACAGCCGGGCAAAGCTGTGGTTACAGACGTGTATGGATACGCCTTTCACTTACCCATACTGGGAAATAAAATATTGAGACAAAGATAGCTGTGGAGTCGACAATCTTGTTTAAAAATGGAAATCATCTGATATAGTGCAATTACACATAACCAGCATTGGACTATGAGTATCCATTTCGGCAATTAAGTGGACAAATCAAATCCACGTAAATATCGTGGCAACTAAATTAACGTGAAAGTCGTGGCTTTTAAAATAATGTTGAATCCCTCTTTAGTAAAATTTGGCTTAGGTCAGATACGCGCTTTTTACCAATGCTACTTACGCAGATTTGCACTATACCCATCGAAATGGTGTTATTGCTTAACGTTACTACTTTTCCTTCTATATATATTGCAAAACAATTACAACGTTTATTAATCCTACTGTCACTTGACATTTTAGTTTGGCCCAACAGTCTTCCAATAACTTTAAATTAATTATCAGATATTTTCTTCCTTTATACAATAAACGCTATATGATGAGATAAGTTTCAACTTGTTCAAATGTTTAATATTGCTATTAAAAGACACTGTGTTACCCTCTAATTTCTATACTTTTCCTTATTATTATTACTTTACAGCCGCCAAAACTCAGATTTTTTTCACTTAGAACTTAGAGGATAGTAAGAATTGTAGAGTATTTTGTACAAAATTCCTATAAAATTCGATTTCCCTACAAAAAACTAATCAACATCAACTCCATGCCATTACTAATCTCCGCTTTGTAATATCCAACTTTCTCTACAACTACAGATACAGTTTTTCTCTGTGTGAGTGCCACTTTCACTAAAGACATTTTTGTCGTTTTGTACATCCGTTTTCACATTATTTCGAATAAATACCTGCTGTCGGAATGTACGGGAATTCGTAAGATTTATCGAATGACTTTTATGATTTTAAGCTATGCATGGAAATGATTTTTATGTACAGAGTTTTTAATTCATTTTCAAATATTATATAAGACTCTGTTTAAATAAAATATAATACCTACAATTGTAAAAAAAACTGTTTTATAATGCCATGGGAGTTTTGTATACAATTAAGACAGAAAAACTTTCTCTTTCTAAAGATTTGCTAAACTTATAATTGTGTTTGCTAAATTGTTTGCGTTCAATTATAAACATAGAAAAACATAAATATCAGTAAAATACGCATACTATGGTAGGAATAACACCGTGAATTTTCCTTAAATATATAAGGTGAACAAATAAAGCAAAGACTAAGTTTTTCCAATAAAAAAGTGTACCGATATTTATTCAAATACCATATGATATTATAATTGTTTTCGGTGCATTTATAATAAGAATTATATAATAAGTATATAATTCAATTTGAGATCTAACTTTCATAAAAAGTTACAGATTCTATTGACCTTTTTCGAATTACAGAAAGTTTGCTCAATTAGGATAATAGGAGAAACATTATTATAAAAATGTGTTAAAATAATAACAAAACATTTATTTGTGTGTATCGGATTTATATGACGGGGTGACTTTTTTGTCAAGATATTATAGTTTGTAATAATTATTAATACAAGGAAAAATTCCTTGGATCTCACAGGAATCGAGCCTGCCTCTGTGCAAAATCAGGGCAACCGCTCTATCAACTGAAAAATATGACAATAAATGAATATCATGGTAACAACACATCATAATATTCATTATAATCAATATTACATTATATTTTGAAATGAAATTCTTCTGTGCACAGGTCTACGTCTACTCTACTACGACTATGTCTAAATAATTATGATGATCCAGACATTCATACTAATTACCTGGTCTGAAATTAGGGAGTTCCGTATCATGGCACCGAAATTAACTCCTACCCTAAACACAAAGACCAGAACCAATTTCAGACAAATTCGTTTTTCCAAATTGTTTGAGATCCAGACAGGGACCTCGTCATTTAACGCCCACTGTGCTAAATGTTAAGTATAATTTATATAAAACTTTGGTTTAATGATTTATTTACATAATATCTTATTTTATTTGTGTACATTCTTACATTATATACGTCAATACAACCATAGCATTATTTGATAGAGTGGTTTGTTACGTGAACAGTTAATGTTAATTTAAGAGTATCTTTGTTTTGTTTTCTTGCAAACTTTAAAACAACGTCATTTCTTTAAAAATTTCTGCCTGCTGAAACCGGGTGTGAAATTTCCTCTAACTTCTGATCTTTTACGTAATAACTAGTATAGTTATACTAAAGTTCGTAACTCAGAGGATTTTTTAATCATCTGCTGTGGTCATACACTCGGTCAATATCGTAACGGGAACGTATCTGTAAAAATACTTACTATATTATACCATCAATATTAATAAGCAATTGGTCGTGTTCTCAAATTACATTAGGAACTAATTTAGTTCTGTACAGTAGTGACGGAAGTAATAAACAATTTTGAGGATAACGAATTATATACATCACTACCAGAGAGATTGATGAAGTTTGAAAAGAATAAGCAAGAAATTCGAAGAGATTTCACATCAAATTATCATCATCGTCGATTTCGAATGTAATGTGTTAACCTACGAAATAAATAAATTTTGAATGCTGGAACATCAAAAAACGATCTGTATCTATACTATAAGTAGATTGAATAACACAAAAGGTCTTCCTAAATCTCCCTTGAACATTATCAAATAAATATCATTTTCGAAAAGCCAATGGTCATTAACTTCTACTCTCTCAACATCGGAATTTGGGTACACACCTTTCTCCCGCTTTCTTGTCGAACAAATATGGCCTCGATGATTTTAAGCTACAACTCCAAAACGATCTATATACCAGAGAAATGCCACATGATTATGACGCTTTATAACAGTAACCATTGAGTTGAAATCTGGGGTACAGTCTCGGAGATGTAAAAGAAGATTATAGTTCGTTGGCAACAAACAGGTGGTCCAGTAGTTTCCATATTTTTTCTTTTTATTTCAGGTGTGGCCAGTATTAGACATATTTATATGTTCTTGGTAAATTACAGAAATAGGACGCCTTTTAAATTATAGTGTGTTAAGAGAGTCCAATACTATTTTTAATAGTGTCCATGTCGCTAAAAAAAATTAATCAAAAAGAAAAGAATTTTCACACCAATTTTTTTGTTTTTCCGTATGGTATACACCCTAGACCAAATTATTATGCAGGAGACTGAGTCTTTCAAATGAGCGATATGTATAAAAATTAAATCCATCATTCCAATAATTGACAATACACTCCAAAATCACAATTCGTTTCTAAATACCCAAAAAAAAATTAAAAATTTTAGACAAATTTCTTGATAAACTAGGCATTTTTAATGTAAATGTATATAATAATATGTATGTGCACTATATGTACACTGTATTATGTATATTTGTTTAAATTGTCTATACATCTTGTTCCTTTCATTATTAAACCAAAATATTTATTGTACGGTTTTAATAAATAACAACTATTTTTTTCGTCAACGACTCAATATCATTTTACATGTATATCTCATAGTATTTAATACCGCGCTCTCTAAATCACGTACATTCACAATAGAGAACTACCTTTTTCAAAGTCGAGTAAAAATCAATGTCCATAACACCGGTTGAGTTTCGCAACTAGCCGGATGCGTTTTTTTTTTCGCCGCGACGAAGGTGAAAGTTGCTCACACGGGGAATGTCGAAAGTTGTGAGAAAGTGCGCCCGCGCATCCGTGTACACGCGTTTTGGTACGTGCCGATTGTTCACTCCGGTTACTACAAGAAGCTACCTAGTACTTTGTATAATTTATTTACAAATACATAAATAATTATTTATAGTCATTTCATATTGTGTACTTAAATTAATATATATCTCTTTTATATGCTCTCTCTTATGACCCCTGTACGACCATACATAGTAATATCACCTGGTATCAACGGCTACATAACAATAAAGCCGTTTCCACTTATACTTATATATACATATATTACTGTTTTGTGCTGTCATTGCCAATTGTTAATGAGGAATTCATATTTCATTTAATACAAATTATGTAAAAATATTAGAAATTGAAATAGAGCAATTGTTAAGCCTATCTACTGAAATAAGTGAGCGTAAGAGCTGTAAAATATAACGGGTACACACATTTACGTATGATCATTAAATTATATGTAATACTTTTTAAATATTTAGTTATATACAGCGTTGTATTATTTACAAACAAATATCTCTAATTTTGCTGTTTTGCAAAAACACTAGCTTCCAAATAAATTTCGAAAGAGTAAATATGGAATAATTAACAATTGCAATAAAATAACGTTTTTTCTCGACCGTCATACTATGTTGTTTAGTTTGGATTCTGTATGAACCCTTAAAGGTCACCTCTCAGTCTGGGTCTACTCTCAATAGAGTTTATAAGGACCCCAACCCTTGTTAAAGGACTTATCCGGGTTCGGTTAATTCTATTCAAATTTAGCGACTAAAAAGTACATATTTTTTTTTTATAAAATACGTCCATTATTCTTTACTACAAAATATGCATAATAAAACCTTTATAATAGACTAAAAAAGTCATAAAACCAAACGTCATTTCAAAAGTTAACGCTAAGTTTTCTACTTGAAACAGGTCCTGAACTCAAACTTTCATTCAGTCAAGTGACATCACTTAGGCCGTACTCAAGTTATATCACCACGGGCAACATGTCGGTGTGAAAGCCGGACAACGAACCTGGCCGACATACTTACAACCATTATATAGATGTAGAGAGTATGAATGAAAAGTTATAACTACAGATTGATGATATGTATATACGGGTTTGGATGTGAAGAAACAGTATCTCGCTTGTGGGACGTGTTAACTTAACCTCTGGTTAATTATCTATGAATTTGTTAACAAAATTATGTTTATAAATAGTAGAGAAACAGAATTTTACATTTGTTTAGGACTGGCAACATAGTCGTCTATAATACCAAACAAACGGCATGTTTACAAAACATTTTTTTTACGTGTTAAATGTAATGTATCTCTCTTATTGAAAACTATTTTAGTTGTAATTTTTACACTTAATTAAGTTTTAGTTATTATTGTTAAGATATCGTAGGCAGACAAAATTAAACATAATTTATTAATGATGATTTTAATTATTGAATTGTAATATTATAACGTAGAAATAAACCATTATTACTATATTCCACAAAACAATCAGACCCAATCAAATGAAAAAAATCTTTTGGACATTCATTCACAAGAGTTAGTAAAACAACACTTAAAAATAGATTTAATATTATAATCAATTTTTTTTTTCTGAGAATAAGGTTACAAATATATTTTCATGAACAAAATACTTTTTAATTTAATTTTCTATCCAAATATTACCCGCCATAATTTTTGACTTGGCAATGAGGCTCCTATTCTATATCGTCACTGTAAATTTTAATTTGCAATTATGAGTATACTTCAATTAATTTCAGTCATTATTTTCCAAGCTACATTTTTATTCATTTCTGTTAGATTCTGTATAATGTACAATATTTTACATATAAAAAAAGTGTGTTTTTAAGTTTTTTTGCGAGTATTACACATTAGAACATTAGAAATGTGTACAACAAAATATTTCTATTTTGTTTTTTTCAAATATTCTATGGTTTAGGCTGTTTATAAATGCTTGACTCAGTAAAAATGCAAGTTATTACAATATTTTACTCTCAAATAGATTATCTTGTGTTTTTCTTGGTGGGAATAAAATATATATAATGTTTATTCTTGAACCCCTGCATTGGGGATCTGATGGTAATAAGCCTTTGAAAAGAACAAATATTATTCACTTCGATACGAAATAACTTGTTTCTTTTCCTGTTTGATGTTATACCATGCAAGGCAGCTGTGACTATGAGACATGTAAATTCAAAGTCGCAGTCAAAAAATAATTTATTCCATAAGTGAAATACGTAAATTTTTTAAATTTAAAAACGTTATTTTTTAAGCTACTGCTTCACTGTGCGACTTCCCAGGGAAGAACGTATCCGAGAGCTTAGATAAAAAAAATTGTTTAATTTCCAATTAAAATACTTAAAGTAATAATTTTCAAATTAAATACAAAATGCAGTTATAAATTCGATTGAATGAGGTATACAACATGTACCGCTAGATTTTACATTCTACTGAGTATATATAATATGTATTTAGGATGCACTCAGAACTACAGACCGGGTAACATACATACTGGATGTATTTAACTTACTTATCGTGGTATTCAAGTTACTATGCTATAATTTCATATTTGAGTAGAATTAATTTCAGAAATAACTGTTTTGTACAAAAATTGTTAGGAATGTTTATTGAATGAATGATATTTATTTCGATGCCAGAAAGGTACAACGTCTAACGCCTAAACGATTTCCATACAGAGTATATAAATATCATTTTATTGGACAGCCATTAAACATAACTACCACACTATACGAGTACAGTACTAATGAAGACACATAATAATGTACAGATGAATGCACTTTTGACATACGTTAAATACATAAATAGGTTATTGACTAATTTATCTCGAAGGTGCTTTAAAGCTTCTCTTCTGAATAGTTGTCATTTTGTAGATGTAGCCTTATTACAAAACTTCACTGCATTCGCCAACCCAGCCCTCAAACGTGACGATTGCAAATTTTTGTTTGAGTTCTATATCTAGCAGCAAGTTTTAAAAGAATACGCTGGATATATAAATTTTCAAAATAGGAGAAAAACCTACATTCATGTTTAAAATAACTCTAGACAAAATTTCACCGGGCTTGGCATGTCGTTGATGTCTTTCGTACGAAAAATTTGTGTTTCTTAGGAAAAATTTAATGTACTCAATTGAGAATAATTTGAATGTCTTCATATGAACAATTTTATGTCCTCAATTGAGTATAATTATATTTCATACGTAATCACTTAATGTCTTGCCAATGAATGGGCTCAGTAATTTGAACTCCGATACCATTGTAACAACAAAATTTCTAAAAAATTCAAACCAAACATCATTTGTAAAAATCTATATTCGAGTATATGTAAGTCAATTGTACTTTCATCGTTTTTAATCACCCACCTTATTATCATCATGTAATCGGGTAAGTCGAAGCTTTTTGTAGGTGTATCAGCTTACCAATACCTCTTACACGCCAATAGGTTATGTAAGTAACACACAGGTGCTGGCTTTCGCAACTTTCATTTTTCAACGCTAACAAAGTACACTTTATTCTTAGAAATGAGTTTTTTATTAAAAAAAACTACTACGTAACAATTTTGTCACGATAAATAACAGTTTTGGTAATTATTTAATCTTTTATGTTTTCTGGTGCATTTCATGATATGACATACCGTATTGAGTACCGGCTTGTTATTCTAAGTAGATATAAATGTCCAATTACTCTCGCAAGTATCTAGGAAGGAATCTTGAATGGCATACATGAAACTAATAACGCTTTATCTAAAAAATATTGTCAACAATACTTGTTAAATAGCGTTAGACAACAAAACATTACATTAGCATGTTTAAAATTTCTAAATATGATAGAAATTGCCTATTGCAATAAGACTCTCAGTTATACACTCATACACAGGTTAGGCAATATATAAACTGTCCCTTTTGTAGACTGTAAATTAAAATACTGTATTATAATGTAAGGTTATATTTTCAATTAAGAATTATGACTTAGTTGATGCGCTCCGTATTCTAAATAGAAAAAAATGCATGTACTCTTTATTTTGTTATGAATGTTTAATGTCAGTGCATGTAATATTTTTTATTAACAGACACTGTTTATAAAAAAAAACTATTACATCAATTTCAAACCGAACAACCAACCAATCTCATCACTTTTTCTTTTCACATTCTTAACAATAACGTCTTACGTAATTGTTCATTGAATGAAATCGTACATCAATCAAATAAAATAAAATAAAGTGCAATGCGAATGATATAAAACTTTTGTTCTTTTTGCTAAAAAGTACTACCACTAACGCCATCTACGTAGTCGTCATTGGAAATAATAGCCTAGCGCCATCTCTCGATGTTTTGAATCAACTACCATGTCCGTTCGTAAAAGAAACAAAAAGAAAACATCTTCGCGTCGTTTGTGGAGTACAAAAAATATCCAGCAGATGATGTTGTTTTATTTTTTTTTCCTCTGCTCGAATTTCAATGAAAAGAATCGCTAATCGTTACTTTCTTTTCAAGTCATGAATTTAAATTAACTAGGCATTAATTATAGTTGAAGTAGGTATGAGATTAGAATAGCGTGTAAGTTTAGGTTTTTTTCGTTCGATAATTTCCTAACAGCTAAGCTAAGCTGTTTGGTAACTTTTACTTTATTAATGGTTAAAATCAAATTCATTTGATACTTTGAATGTCGTAAATACAATGCATGACGGTAATGTTTATAGAATGCTGAATCATACAATTTAGCTAGTTCTGACGTGCAATATATTAACGATAAAGCACATACAACATATTTACGTAATGGCCAATAAAAACTTGTCAAATTTTAGAACGAGACGAGATGAGGCAAGGCGAGAATTTAAATCTGTCTTTAATCTTTTATCCCAGGGTAAATATTACGAACTAGCAAAATACACATAAAAAAGTTTACAACTGGTGCTGGTATGTTTACATTACATTGCAACTATATTGATTATATATATTTTTGAAAACAGTGCAATATATTAAAAATGGTTACATAATTACGATAAAATCACAATCCTAATCATGTATATTTTAATGCAATTATAAATATAGAATATGCAATGGTGTCGTGATCACATATTTTTGAAAAAAGCACAAGATACATTTTGTGTGAACTTTTACATTTCAATGCACGCGACTGTATCCCACAATCTCGCGATTGACATTAATAGACAATAGACATCGTGAATCGTGTTTCCGTTGTAGAGTTAATAAAGAGTCTATGTAGGCAGCAATACGGTTCAATATTACATCAACAAATATTTCAAATCCCGACCATTTCCACTGAAGATGCGCTAGGAGAGAATTGATATTTTGCCATACAAGTTTTAAAAATCGTCTCGCTTCATCTCATCTCGCCTCGCCGAAGGGAATACACCCTTTATATATAAAAACATTCTCACAATTAATGAATTATAAGTTGTGATTAAAAATAATTATCATTAGAAAGATGTATAAAAATTACTGTCAGTCGTGACCTTGAAGCCTGTAAAGTGCCCGGAATGTTGGTTTGTTAAAAAAAACACAAATAATATGCGATTCATATCCGATGAAAAGAACAAGTTTCATTTCTAATGGAAAAATAATTTTTAATGGTGATATTGGCGAAAGCTCGGAATTATATATGCAGTGGTATTTGTGTTGCATAAGAATAAAAGACTACTGAAAGAAAGAAGAAAAAGGTCATTCTGTGTTACACAACCAGAAAATTTGTATATCTTGCTACTCAAACATACATAAAATTTCCATTCTCCCCCCCCCCCCCCCCCCCCTCTCTCCCTCTCTCTCTCTCTCTCTCTCTTTTTTTTTTAGGCACGCCAGAGGAAATTACTTTAGTAGGGCCATGCGCCACCGCTACTTATAGAGTTTAAAATTCCCTTACTAGTAAAAAGCGTTTTGATACCTATATATGTAAATCATAACAAAAATTTTACACCTACAAAAATAATATTTGAAAAAAATTTCTATTCACATAATTATCGAAATGTTTTAAACATTAGTTTGTAAGTAGAGCAAGTTTAAGCCTTCACTGTTAGAAAATAAAACAACTTTTTGTTTTTATTTTCGTGCTTTGGAGAGACACTGACACAAATGTTCTCACGGTGTAAGAACCACTGGTGGATTAGTGAAGAAATTGTAAATGTTATTATACCTCCAATTAGATGCAGTGGCTTTAATCTGTGGAGAGTCGATCAAACCAAATTCGAACAATTCAAGCTCATTTCGTGATGCACGCCCTGAAAGAGAAAGCATTTAGTAGGAGTAGCGCTTCTTGTGAAACAGTTCGTCAAGGGAAGTACGTATCTACGTAATGTGACAGTAAACGTAGGTCGAGTAATACGTCGCAGTTTCAATTTAATAATAAGTTCAGAACGTTGCTTGAAACCCGTTTTTGCGTTTCATTTTCAGTGGCAGTAGAGCTTCTTGTTAAAGAGTTCGCCCAGGGAAGTATTGCTACTTTACCTAATTCTGCCTCCAAACAGTAATATGACCATTATTGCGTTTCAGTTTTCAAGGGTGAAATTACATGCACGTAAGACTTTTCAATTTACGTCTCCGGACGGACGCAGAAATAACGGACGCAGCGGCAGCGCCACTCAGAGTGACACTGCAACTGTTATAGACAGGCGAGTCGCTTACGACCAGGCGCATGAATTGTTCGTCCCGTCACTTGGTATCATAAAAAAGGCTGCACATTCGCGGTATGTTGCTGAACAGCCGCATCTTGAGTGAAATGGAAAGCCCGTGTGCCAGTCCACTCACGTAGTGGAGCGCACAAAACCCGTTTGAGAAATGCAGTACTATTATAAGTCATATGTCATAATTACTAACAAAATGTATCTATGTAGTCTAATGAATATAATTATTGCTTCAAATGAAGCAATAAACAAATCTATTAAATAGTAGACTTGTCAAAGTAAGGATTTTGACGAGGTTATTTGAGAAACAATCTTTAAAACATATTTATAATGTTTTAAGGGAAAGAATCTATAAACAGTAAAACTGCTGTTTATACATTCTTAGCCTAATCTGTTTATATAATGTTGTTTGTAGTATAAGTTTTACGTATATTTATGTAAATATGATAATTATTTCACGTAGGAAAACAAGTATGGTTATTTATTAGAATTTTCGTAAAATTAGGTTTTTATTTATGCATCTAAAATTGTACCATGGGCATAATACGTCTGCCATTCTGTTTAGTTTTCTTCTTTCTCAAAGATTGTCTGGAAAAGATCACTATTAACGTCAAGATCGCCTTTTGCCTACATCAGCTCTAAGCTATTTGCGTACCGATTTTGTTCTAATATGTTAGTATCTGTCTTCTACAATGAAGCAATTTTCATGTGAAAGCCTGCGTAATAAGTAAGTACCTACTTATTTCTGCCGCCAGGCGGTAATTTGAGTGTTACTGCGTTTCGGTTTTTAAGGGTAAGGGTGCTGGTGAAATTGCAGGTACATGGGAATTGTCAACTTAAGTCACAGACTGACGGACGCAGTGCAATTCCCCTTAGATCTTCGCGATCAATAGTTCAGAGCGTCACTGCGCCATCAATCACACGTCTTGGTGGTCTCGATATTTGTATCATAAAAAAGTCGTCCGTCACTTATTTTTTTTTAATTAAATGGACTAGCTCTTGACCACTACCTAGCCCTGGAGCAAAGAAAGGATCTACAATGGAACAAGCTCGCCCAGAAGATGCCTGTTCAGTCTCATCTTAAAGATACTTAGGTTATATGTACTCGAAAACACAGTCGCAGGCAGGAAATTACGTTCTTGGGCTGTGTGCTTAAAACTTTGATTATAATATAAGCACCATCGTTAATATAGTTGTCTGGTTACAGTTTGACAATGCAAACTTATGGAATAGTCCACACTCTAAATAATTTTCCTCAAAAGAAAGCGTTGTCACACTAGAGCTGTGACAATTACTGGATATTGTCTTACAAAAGAATAGCAAAGAAAGTGACAGGGTTCAGTAACTGATAGTTATTACGAATGTCTACCGAATTTCTTCGCACTTTGCTCACTTACGTGTTTCTTGTTACGTGCTATGCATTAGATACTACTACATTGGTGTATTATAGAATCCGTACCACCTCTAAATATTATATTGAGAGTTGAAAAATATAACGGGTTAAGTGATACTTAATTTCCGTGAATAAATTATTCCTAGGTTAATTACTTAGTAAAATATTTAATCCAAAGGCATTCTGAAGACTTCAGAAGAAAAAACTTCTGATGTTACTACTTAGGCTTAACTCATTTATAAACCTAAATATTGCTTAACTACTATATCTTCATTCTTCAATTTCCTATCCAATGACAGGCCCGAGACAAATGGAAGTAAAGTATAAAACTTTACAGTAATACATGCACCAATTACGACTATGTATATATAACTATATATAACAGTAGTAGTAGAGCTCCTTGTGAAAGAGTTTATCCAGGGTAGTACTGCCACCTTACCTATTTCTGCCGCCAAACAGTAATTAATGTCTGCATTACTGTGTTCCGGTTTTGAAGAGTAAGGGTGCTAGTGAAATTACAAGCACTTGGGACTTGTCAACTTATGTCTCAGGGTGACGGGCGCAGTGGTAGTGCCCCTCAGATTTTTACGATTTAAAGCTGTGAGTGGTACTGCAACTGTTATGGACAGGCGTGGAGCTTACCATTAGGCGCACGATTTGTTCGTCTAGTCACTTAATATTATAAAAAAAAACTTTGAACTAGGATATGACCAACAACCATAAGTGTTAACTGCAGCAGAAACCAATATGCGCTATCTCCTACACCTACCGCAAGTTGTCATGTCGGAATATAATCATGATAGCTGGCTCTCGTATTGAGTTTTAATGTACACAAGGCATAAAATTTACAAGGTATAAGACACAGAGTATAAAATCCGCTTAGCATACTCGGCACGACATTCCAAATGCATTTCGACTGCTATATCTTCCAGTTGCAATACTGTCGCAACGTAACTCAAGTGAGTACACTCGTTGGTTTCTATATTCGTAAAAAGGAACCACGTTTAAGAACCTGTGATAGTCTAGAAAAGGAGCCAATAGTTGCAAAAAATATTTTTTTTTTTATAATATCAAGTGACGGGAAGAACTAACTAATTAAGTCGTGCTCCTGATGGTAAGCGACACGCCATAACAGTTGTAGTACTACTCAGAGCTTTAACTCGCAAAGATCCGAGGGACACTGCGACTGCGCCCGTCACCCTGAGACATAAGTTAACAAATCCCATGTGTCTGTAATTACACCAGCACCCTTCAAAAGCGGAACACGGTAACGCTGACATTACTGCTTGGCGGCAGTAATAGGTAAGGTGGCAGTACTTCCTTGGACAAGCTCTTTCACAAGGAGCTCTGCTGCTATTGTAATCTGCTTTTATTACACTTTTTGCTCCTGTTACTCTCGTTTAACTTAACCAATTTGCACACAAACCGATAATAGTAGAAGATGATGATTTTTTCTTACACTACAATATATTTCTTATGAGCGTTGATTCCTCCGACATTAATAAGAAACTCGAAACTACTTCATTTAGGTACCAAAGTACCTCAAAAGCTTCACGCTCTGTAGGATAAAAGCGTCTGTTATTAGCCACACACGACTAACCGCTTTCTGTCAGGGCAAACAAGACACGTTGGAATTCGACGTCATACTCTAATTACAGACGTCATTCGCAATACACATTTTATGGGGAACAAGTTTTATGGATAATCATTAGACATTTCACTTTTTATTACACCACTGTATTTAACCAATTTTTAAAAACATATATTCTCAATTTTTATATCAAGTCAGATTCCTCGGTTTCTAACAAAGTTTTATAGAACCTCGTCGTCCATGCTGCAAACTGTTTGCTAATGATGGTATAGAAATCTGAATAGGCTTAGTAGTCTTTGCTAACGCTAAATGTGGCAACCCAAAGGTATCTTTATGACGAGACTATAAAGGAGAAATCAGTTTTTCTATGTGCTTGTAGCAGGTGTTTGGTGTTTTTGGTTTTTAACGATATCTGTAAGAAATCTATTTCTTCATTTAACCAGGTACCATCACAGTTACAAGAAGCTGACTAGAACAAAAATCTGCAACAAGCACTTACAAAAAACAAGTACTTACAAAAATTCGTAAGGTCAGTTCGTTCAGTGGCTTAGCTCGCATAACGTCTGGCGAAATTGGTTCGAATCTCTCTTTGTATTAAAAACAATAAATAAATTAATAATTTAATAAATTTATGTAGATATTTCTATTTAATTTATTGCATTAATTACTAACAAAATTAATAGTGTATTCAAATATTTAAAAAAGTCGATGGTCATGCCAAAAGAAATTAGATTTTCAAAAATTATAAAATTTATTCTTTATTACAGGTGTTGATTTTTTCAAAGTATTCACCATGAACACGTATACACTTTTCCATTCGTATATGCCACTTGGAAAATATCTATGACCACTGTTGTTTAGACATCTCTGAAATCTCCAAGTTATAAGCAGCCAAGGCATCTTCTTTGCTTTGAAACCGCTTGCCTTTTAATTTTTCTTTAATTTTTGGGAAGAGGTAAACATCACAAGGTGAGAGGAATATGGCGGGTGAGGTAGAATAGATACATTTTTTGAATGGAAATAGTCGAGTGTTACAGCAGAAGTGTGCGGAGTGGCGTTGTCGTAATACCAGAGGAGGTGCCGGATTGCTGACTTCGGCCGCTTGTCACACCAAGCTGACAACACTTTAGGGGCACAAACTGTAATATACTATTCGGAGTTAACTGTCCTTTGATTTGGATAGCACTACAGTAGCAATGTGTCCCGTCATGCAAAAAAATGAAGCGACCATTTGCTTCTGTGTGCTTCGTGTACGACGACATTTCGTTGGCGTCGGCTCATCTACAAAGCACCACACAGTGGGCTGTCGCTTTGTTTCAGGATCATACTTATATGACCATGTTTCGTGACCTGTCAATATATCATAAGCGTTTATTTCCTCACCAGCGTCAAATTCATCTATCATAAATTTGCACCAATCCACGTGACGTTCTTTCTGCTCAGCGTTAAGTTTGTGCTGAACCCATCTCGAATAACGCTTATGGAGAGACTGTTGTCCGTGAATAATAGTTTGCAATGCTGATGATCCAATGCCCAGTTCTCGCTCAAGCTCTACATATGTAGTTAGTCGGTTTTCACGAATTACTTTTTCGACAGCTTGAACGTTTTCTTAGTAACCGCGGTTGGCGGTCCTCTTTTAAATTCAACAAACCAATTGAAAACTGTAGCTCGTGAACAAGTAATATCACCAAAAGTTGTAGCTAAAAGTTCAAAACATTCTTGCAGATTTAAATCTTTTTTGTAGTCATAATAAATCATAACACGAAAATCACGTCGAAAGAGCTCCATTGTTGCGAACAAAATTCCCGCCAGATTGTCTCCGAAAAATAAAAAAATGAATAAAAAAGAATTCGATTTAAGACGTGTTCCTTTTTCAAATTTATTAGCAAATAACCTGCCTTTACGACAATGTATAACTTGCCAGTATCAAACAAGTGATTAAAGAGTATCAAGTTCTTTTGGCATGACCCACGTAAATAAATAAAAGTAACTTTTAATACCATACCAAGTACTACCAGTAGTAGGTATCAATGGTATTCGTATACCCACTATTAGACAATATCATATTCGTTGCTATGATCCCAAAGTAAGTAACTAACACACTTGTACTATGAAAATCAGAAACAACGACGGTACCAACAATATAGAAAAGTTAGTTTTTTCTACATTGACTCACCCGGGGATTGCACATAGGACCTCAAAGATGGCGACAATATGAAAACCGGTGTGAAAGCCACTCGACCACAGAAGTCGTCAAGTTTATGAAAAATAGATTACGAAGAGACGTGTCTTATGACAGGCCTTTATGGCGGGTATTTTTTGCACTAAATCAATGTGTATTGCATAGAGTTCAAAAGTACATAGAATTGAAAACCTATTGGAATCTTTACATATTCAAGAACCCTCTATCGTTCGGAAGACTTTTTCGGCGAACAATGTCCATGAATAAGAATTACTACCGAGATCTTTATTTATTAGCAACACTAACATTATATTTACAACGCATTTTTATCTTATTTGACTTGGGTGTTCTACATTTTAAATACAAAAATTTTTAGTGTTTTCGGCAATCACAAAACTACAATCACAACTAAATTAAAATTTTTGACAAATTAACATACATAAATAATTTAAGATAGTAATAGAATAAGAGAGAAATACTATAGAAACATAATTAATATCTTTTAATTATGTTTTTTAGTTAATATTCTTTTGAAGGAATAGATATTATCACTAAATATATCAGTGGCGATGCATTCGTATAACTCGATTTCCACCGGCATGCCTAAAATTTTCCACGTATCATCAAATATCTCAAATATTTTAAAATAATTTGCTACATTTTGTGCTTAATTTTACGCGTAGAATAATTAACCAGTGAAATAAGATGTACTAGTATCTTGTGTGCTAATAAGTTTGTTAAGGCAAGTTTTTTGTTTTTGCTACTGAAATATATCTTGATCAGAACTGCTAATATTTCTTGTATTTTATGTTTTACACATTCTTATAATAGGCAAGTGACATCGATCGGATCTTTTGGGGTGCACGACACGTCTGACGCATTCCGGGCAACAATTGACGTATAAGTACGTTATGCCGATTGTCAAATCCTTTCAGTATGATGGAAAAAATGTCTCACAAAAGTTAACGGTGCCGTTGAAATTACAAACACATGAGACTTGTCGACTTATGACTCAGGATGACAGGCGCAGTGGCAGTGTTGCTCAAATCTTTGCAATTTAAAGTTCAATATGGCATTGCAACGCTAAGGGCAGGCGTGTCGCTTAACACCAGGCGCATAGCTTGTTCGCCCCGTTACAATAACACTTCTGAATTTGACCATATTATTGTAATTAATTGCATCTAAGCCCTTTATTAAGTGACATGATGACAAAAAGCTGACCACTAGCACCTTCACGATAAATTTTAACATGCATTGTTTATTTCGTAGAGAACGATTATTGTTTTTTTTTTTGTAATGGAATACGCTACTTATTGAAATAATAGACTATTTGAATGTAAAATAATAGATATTTTATTTGAAAAACTAGTTTTCTTTTCTTCCATCGTGAATACAAGTCGTAGTAAAAAGATAGAGTGAGATGGCAAATGCTGCCGTAAGCGAATAAGTGATAATATTTCGTACCAGGTCAAAAAATTCGAAAGCATTTTTAATTTAAATTTAAATAGTTCTGTTGTGGTCAAGGAAATTATCATAATCTCAATTTTAATCACACGTAGGAGATAAATCAATTAAAACGAGTCTAAGCCGATAATTAGAGGTTATATCAGAATTTACCTAGAATTAAGATAGACAGACCTAAACAGTGTAATCTAATTCTATTTTTCGAAATGCATATAATATAACCGATGACGTAGTCAAGAAACGCATACTCCTATAATCAATTTATTTCATGAAATAAATAAAGTCAAAACATGGATTGCGATTAGCATTGTGGGCGCTGGATAAGGAGGCCTCAAGCTCAATTCCCTTTAGAACCAATTTGGTTGTTGTGATCAGTGTTCTTGTTGGTGCCAGAGTCAATTTAGCAGCAGTAGAGCTCCTTGTGAAAGAGTTCGTCCAGGAGGGTACTGCCACCTGTTCCGGCTTTGGTAAGAGGATTAAGGGCTGATGAACGCAGAGGCCCTTCAGATATGTGTAATTTAAGGCTCTAAACAGCATTGCAACTGTCATGGATAGACGTGTCGCTTACCATGCTTGTACTTTATGCACGACTTGTTCGTCCTGTCACTTGGTATTGAAAAAAAATTTAAAATCTGGATATCATAGTATTCTAGTTTGAGAGCATATAATTGGGTGGTTATCTGCGCATTATCAGTCAAAAAGAAGGGTATTTTGTTTATGAAATGATAAGTATATAATAGTGCTTTATGTGTGGAGTTGATACTACCTCAGCTCGAATTGATATTTTTCCCGTGCTGAATCGGTTCTATTGCGCGGGTCAAGCGGCAGAGGCCACTGGCTTTACTTCAAAATTATTTTTTTTACAAAAGAAATTAAAGCCATTCTAATAATGTGTATCGTATACGTGTATACATATGTGTTCTATTTAGTTCAGTTGACATTAAAAAAATCTCTGGTATATCGCACTGTCTATACAATAGTGTATTAACTCAAACAGTGTATTGTGTCAGAATTGATGAAAAAGGAATCTTACTCAATTCTCGTCAAAGATTATTAAAATTTATGTACAGGTTAAGGTTAGTTTATTACAAACATCTTAACAATTTCCTATTTGCCAATGTATTTAAAAATAAAAGGAAAAAAATCATTTCATATTTTTGACTGTTTTGTTTTTTTTTTCATTCAGAACTAGCTCACATAAAATTTGTCTCATTTTGAGTTAAGTTAAGATATGTTTTAATTATTTTTTACAATATTCTTACGACGGTTTTGCTAACGTGTAGAGAATCAAAGTTTACGTTCAGTAATTGGATAATCTTGAATTTCATGTATTTTGAGTTACAACACTATTGTAACAGCAGTGCGATATGTAAAGTACCTATCGAATATAGCGGTTTGCTTATAAAATTTCCAGGTAACTTTGTGTTTTTTTTTCTATCAAGTAAGTTTTTAGGAATCCTGTTTTCACACCGTATACTAATC
Source organism: Hyposmocoma kahamanoa (assembly GCF_003589595.1). Classification (NCBI taxonomy): domain Eukaryota; kingdom Metazoa; phylum Arthropoda; class Insecta; order Lepidoptera; family Cosmopterigidae; genus Hyposmocoma; species Hyposmocoma kahamanoa. The sequence continues at coordinate 6,348,955 of NW_020653900.1, read as the reverse complement.
ATTTAACGCTTTCACTGGTATGCGGACTCAACCAAAGCCTTTTGAGGTAGTACCAACTCTTAACAGTACGGTAAGACAGCGGTTTCGGTTGGCGTGGAGGAAGATATAGTGACAAACATAGAGAATGGGACGTTTAGACGATTCTGACATGTAGAGGGAATGAATGAAAGAACATTGACGAAACAGATTTATAAGGCAATGTGAGCGATCAAGTTGACATGGCCGACCAAGGCGAACTTACCATGAGCAAGTCGAGGACGTCCTAAAGAAAGGCCAGGTCAAAAGAAGAAAGGTCACGAGAATACAATAATATGAAGGCATAGATGCGTGTTGATGAGGCGAAAGATGTGAATCAGGATCGTAGCAAGTGGAAGGCTGTTGTCCGGTCATCATCGATGGAAATAATTACAATTCGTTTATTAATAATTGCTTAAAACATGGTATAACAGAAGATGGAACAAGATACTGTGCCAGTACAAACATCGCATATATTAAACAGCATGCAAATATCTAGTCATGCAATGGCAATTGACTACTACGACAATAAGAATGTCACAAGTTACAAATTAAATTTGTCAAGAATGGTAAAAATCAAGATAAAATTTTACATCAAGGAAAAGGGTGTAAACAGAGATGTGCAAGTATCCGGGTTTTGAGCCAGTACTTTCGTTAACATCGGGTATAAATCGTATTAAAACCCAGTAATGCCCAAAATCGAGGGCAAAAACTATTTGCATTTGTCAAATTTCATGAGATTATTACAAAATGTTTATTGCTTTCTAATCTAGACGATTCGATTTGACTTTCTATTGAGTCGATTCGTTTGAAAATTGCATTGAAATATATCGATACAAAATGATCGCTGGATCGTATGCACTTGAATCGATTTTCATAAAAACTTAATCCTAATGTGCATTCTTTGTAGTGACAATCCACAGACTTGCAGGTAATGTGTAGAGTTGCCTCTTTTTCGTCTAAAAAAATTTTTTTTTTCTCAAACTTGTTCGAAAATGTTTTAATTTTTAATTACTTTCAAAAAACGAACATGGGATGTTTGTCATTTATGGATCGTGCGACTTCTTCCCGGCCAAGGCCTGCAAAGTATGAAAATCCATTACTGTCCACTTCTCTAAACTTTTAAATCTACCTACTAATAATGAACTATGTAAACAGGCAAAAGAAAAACTCATACAGCCAACTGCCCAGTGTTCATAGTTACGAGAATTAAAAATACCTACCTCTAGGGCTTACTTAAAAAAAGAAAATGGCAGTAACATTTAAACTAAAGTGTTTATGTATTCTTTAGTTTTTAGGTCTTTTTGTATTTCGGTCGCGAAAACTGAGTTCCAGTAAGAAGAGTGATAATGATATACACATTCAAACACATCATCAGAAGTTCAGCAGACTAATATTAATGTGCCTAGAAAAATAATAAAATTTTGTTTAGCAATTGTCCTATTACATCGAAATTTGTAATAAGTACGGAATTATACCAAATTTCGTATTCGCCGTTTCCGCTCATTTTTTGGGTACAAATAGGTTAAAACCGGCACTTTGTGTAAAATTTAGGTTGAACCCCGGGCAAGTTGATTGAGTTATAATCCACTGCCCATCTCTGGGTGTGAAGTATAGGTCACGTAGGTACGTATTCATGTCCAGTGCCTGTGATTCTAACTGAACATGCTAAAAAATACCTAACAAAAAGTCTTATCTAGTCACGATTACGTGAACGCATAGAAAATTTCGAAATACCCGTAGAATGAAAAGTGTTAAATAAGCAACGTCAGAAGATTATGAAATACAGTTTAGTCATTGGTGATTATTTATTGAAAGTTACTTAAATGAGTTTATAATAAATAGTAAATGTGTTTAACCCTTTCTCCTTAATCGGAGAAAGACAATCTTTCCTCGTCATTAAAAAGCATTTTGGCGGAAGTTCGACTAATGAGGTAAACCGAAAGCTTCTTAGCGAAGATTTTGGTCTGTGGGTACCTAAATATCCATAGACACAAAACTGTAATACTGGCTGAAATTTGTGTACCTGAACCCTTTGTGGTTGTAACTATAGGGAAAAAAATGGGGTGGCTTGCATTAATATTAGACATAACTGGTTGATGACTGTACCACCTCAGTCAACCGTGACCATGGGACCTGTAAAGGGCCCGAAACGTTGGTTTGTTTGAAAAAACAAATACACGCGATGTAAAAATAGTATCATTTCCTATGTGTAACAAACGCGAAAACCTAAGAACTCGATATGCCATTGCAATTTTTCTTTATTCGTTCCTCAGTCAGGAGTCGATGGCATCGTCTACTAACTATTTCACACAAAAAAATCATTTAATTTGATTACTAAATTGCTGAGAATCATAATAATAAACAAGATGAAAATATGCATTATATTTTCCAGGGTAAATCAACATCAATCGTTAGTGATGGAATGAATGGATGCCATCACTGCTATTCCACTGTCACTCTATTGAGACCCAACTGCCTTTCCAACTAGATTTTAGCTGAATAACAAATATATCTTAATATAATCCGCTGGATGCAAGCAGCGCAAGGCCGGTCGTTGTGGCGATCTTTGGCGGAAGCCTGTGTCTAGCAGCGGAGATCTTTAACTGAAATGTTGTTGATGGTAACTTTTATGTTTTTAACTTCTTAATCGGCAAAAATTGTGTGGCATTGGGTGCATTATTAATCGTAGATAATTAATTATAATTTGTTTATACGTGAACATACGTTACCTAACTATATGCGCCTGAGCAAAAAGGACAGTACTGATATGTTAGTCACAGATATCTAAAACAAAAAGTATGTATGTACAGGGGTTTTTTTTTAATATATAATTGACAGTATGAAGTAACGGGACGAACAAGTCGTGCGCCTGATGGCAAGCTACACGCCTGTCCATAACAGTTGCAGTACCATTCAGATCTTTAAATCGCAAAGGTCTGAGGGGCACTGCCACTGCGCCCGTCACCCTGAGACATAAGTTGATAAGTCCCATGTGCCTGTAATTTCACCAGCACCCTTACCCTTCAAAACCGGAACGCAGTAATGCTAACATTACAGCTTGGCGGCAGAAATAGGTAAGGTGGCAGTATTTCCCGGGACAAACTCTTTCACAAGGAGCTCTTACACTGCTAAAACTTACCTATAGTATAACCAAAGTTCTAAAAAAGTGCGCAAAAGCAATCTATCTAAGATTGCTTTTGCGCCGGGGCTGGATTAATTTTCTATAGGCAGTGATCCTTCTCCTTTCTACTTATTTTAATTTCGTTTCTCTCTAATAATAGAAGAGCTGGTAGTGAAAATCACATCTTGTTAAATTTAATAATAAAAAACTATAAAAGACAAGTTTCTCCAGGTAGACCATTTGTACACCAGGCAAATGGTGCAAAATGGCCCAAGAAATTTAATGTACTTAAAGTCAAGCAGATTGCCTGTTCCGATTCAATTAGTTCAGCATGTTTTGTAAATAAAACAACAGCTTGACATGACATGCTCAAACTGCACACAAAATTGAACCTAGATGCATTTATAACTAACAACCAAATTTGGTTGGATGATATGAAATTCAGCTAACTCGATTTACTAACGACCCTACGCAGATGTTGTGAAAACAAAATAAACTTTTCACTTGATCAACAATATTACTATATACGTGCGAGAGAATGTGGATCTTATGATGTATAGAACAAAGGTGATGAAGAATCGTTAAGGGATTTTGAAAATAGTAAATAAATGTGACTTGATCACCAAGAAGAATGATTTAAACACGTGCCACCCAATAATAATCAACACACCAAAAACGCAAATATAAATAGAGTGACAACACATAAAATTACGTAGATCAAACAAAAATTGAACATAGTGGACGTGTGATCTCTGCAAAATGATCAGAATTTTCTTAATCACAAGTTTAACTTGTGTCCTCGCGTTACCAAGTATTCAAGAAGATGTAATAGAACCTTCAGTAGATAAAACTATAAAAGTGAAAAAAAATTGTGATCAAGGAATCTTTAACCCTACGTGTTTCAAAATTGGAGTTATCAAGTTGATAGAAAGGCTTAATAAAAATAAAGAACTAACTCTCTTACCTGGGGTAACCCTTGTCAAAGATCGTGAAGATGGAAAAACTGAGACTGTTGCTGCCGAATTGGCTAGATCTCTTCCGTCAGAACCCGAAGAGAGACTTGATAAATTTCTCTTGTACCTTCTGGAGTCGTTTCTGGATACTCATTCAGTGAAATTACGATTGCTGGATGACACAAGTGCAGCGGAAGCTAGGAGTGATGTAAATGGAGCTAGGAAGCGCATGGGAGGAAAGAAAAGCAACTTAGGACCTATCATTGCTATGGCTGCAATGTTGAAAGGTGAGTAAAGAATTTATATGGCTCGAATTTTTTCACGTCTTTACTGCTAGTTCTGGTGTCCGTGCAAAACCCGCCTTGGTAGTTACAGTCACGTACAATAATAAACTTTTTTCAATTATAAGATTTATGTATGAAAACATTGAATGATTTCAATGAAAGAAAATGGAATTTAAATTGCGCTCTCTTTATAATTAGTGGTGCATCTTATAAACACATTTCACTCGCAAATAAACACTGGAATATTCGGAATTTGAGGATTTTATCTTAATATTGCAATGTTCTCAATAATAATAATATCGTTTGTTGCAAAACATGTTGTTACATTGTAGATCTTATAGTAGTTGGTAAAGCATCAAACATGTACCCTGTAAGGGCGCAGCAATGTCAATTTTAACGTACCTATACATTATTAATTATAATGTTACTACAATGAAAATAAATAAATTTAAACAAATTCATTCAGAAAGTCAAATGGTTTAATTTTAAAATTATTGTCAAATTTAAATTTAAAGTATTTTAAAAATAAATCAATTTATGTATCAATAATTAATCAATAACAAACTAATTAAATACAATTACTTATGAAGTAATCGTCAAATTATTCTAGTGTTGTATAATAACATAGGAGGCAGTAACCACTTCTTACCATAGTCAGCCTATTTTACGTCCCATTCTACGTACACAGATCAAACTACTCTACGTAGAGAGATTAGCCTACGTAGATAGTCTGTCGCAATAGCCCAATCGGGTTAGGGACATTACACATTTTCCAAAAGTTGTGAGCTTTCTTCGACATGCCATGTATCATCATAATGTTTTCCTTCATTATTAGCGAGCCAAACATTCATAAATGTACGTAAATAAAATCAAAGTCATATATAGATACTTCAAAAGCAACCGTGTTTCCATTTGACTACCACCGTTTCCTCATCACCTGGTGAACCTAACTTTTAAACATCTTAAAAAAACAAGCTACGAACGAATAAAATATAATTACTAACGTCTGCCAGTCAATGCCGTTACCAGATTTCACAAATATGTAAATTTATTCTTATTCAAGTATTAATAGACTCAAAGGATAGTACCTTGAACCTGGAAATTCAACCTTATGTCAGTTGCGGTAAGAATGGTAAATGGCAAATTCCAAAGTGTCAAACTTTTTTTAAGTCAATTTTTATTTAAGAGTTTTGATCATTATTGAACATTTTAGTAGCAGTAGAGCTTCTAGTGAAAGAGTTCGTCCAGGGAAGTACTGCCACCTTACCTATGTCTACCGCCAAGCAGTAATGTGAGCATTATTGCGTTCCGGTTTGGAAGGGTAAGGGTGCTGGTGAAATTACACGCGCATGGAACTTGTCAACTTATGTCTCGGGGTGACAGGCGCAGTGGCAGTGCCCCTAAGGTCTTTGCTATTTAAAGCTCTGAGTGGTACTGCAACTATCATTGATAGGTGTGTCGCCTGCCACCACGCGCACGACTTATTCGTCCTATCACCTGACATTATAAAAAAAATATCAGCCCCATTAGAAAAACAATACATCATAGAATCCAAACTTAATGTCAGGCTTCATATTACTGGAAAATATACCACTACGTAAAAAGACATTACCAATGGGTTAATAAGTACCAATGGTTACGATTGGCTGACAAGTGAGTTCGTCGCCGTAGGGCCTGTAAAGAGCCCGAAACCTTGGTCTGTTCGAAAAGCAGATATATGCGATATAGATCCAAAAATAGCTTCATTTTCAATGTTTTTATTACCACGATTTTGTTTAACTAAGGTGAACGATTCTTTTATAATTAACTGTATACGTTTTTACAATACGATTCCGGAACATATATTAAAATTATCATTTCCTAAGTTCAAAACTTAATAATAATAATTGCCGGGGAATACCGACTCTCCCATTTAAAAATCCAAAATTAATCTTTTAGGCCTTGGGAGACGCGATAATTTAAAATAGATATCAAAAATAATAATAATAATATTTATCTTTTAGGTCATGGCTAGAGTGTAAAATAAATAATAATATACTTCCTGCTAATAATAGTATTCCATAGCATTTGAGTTGATTTGAAAAGAAAAGGAAAGTCAAAAATGACGTTTTCAAGTGTAAAAATTATACCTATGGAATCATTAAATGATTATTTGACTTTGGCGAAAACCTATGAACTTGTTTCAAGATTATGTTTTTTTATGTTACATTACTTTTTAATATTGATTATAATTATCTTGTATATACATTTCATGCTTTTAAAGAATGAAACTGTAAAAAATAAAATAAAACGTTTAAATTTCATACTAATTAATAATCTTAGTGCGAATCCAATATTACTTTTGGTACAAATGAATTAATGTAATTATTTTTTATGTGTAATAAAAAATATCCATTCATTCATTCTTTGTTACCAAATTCGTCCTTCAAAATCATATGAATCGGTTCGATAGAAGGTCAATTGACAGTGTCACATCACGGCCCTAGCTCGACTGCTAGTAGCAAGTGCACGAGCATGCTCACTTTCTTTTAGGGGCTTCGTGACGTCACATGTTGTCTCTATAGAAAATTAATGATAAATTGTAAAGGAAAATGTCAACTATAGGATTTACTATTGATAAATTATCGACATTAGAATCATTATAAAAAAAGTCTTACCCCGTCCAAATTAATCTCAAAGAAATTTTTACGTTGAACACTTATCTAAAAATCTTTTAATTCCGCCGTTTCTACTTTTACTCGAACCGAAAGTAAAATTTAACAAAAAAAATGGTCTAATTACATCTTTTCTTTATTAAGCATTCACTATGTCCATCACAAACCACACGAGCATATCATGTTTTTGGTTTTTTTTGGAACACTCAACATAATCGTAAAAAGCAATTTAAACACACCCAGAGCATTTTAGTTAATTAGAAAAAAAACGTGCCGAAAACGTAACAGTTCAACTATTTTCAACAATTTGACGAACTGGGTCGTTTGTCCGTAGCTCAGTTGTCCGTATGCTAATGAGGAGTTTGATTCCCGATAAGATTAAGGATAAAACTTTTCTAAATTTTCTAATGCACCAGGAGGTCATTTCGTTATTTCTTTCATGATAACAAGTGATGCGATGAACTATTCGTGCGCATCTGGTGGTAAAGGTCACGCCAGTCCATAACAGTTGTAGTGCCCCCCAAAGCTTTAAACCGCAAAGATCTTAGGGGCACTGCCACTGCGCCCGTCGCCCTGAAACATAAGTTGAAAAGTCCCAGGTGCCTGTAACTTCACCCCCTTCACACCCTTGCCCTTCAAAACCGTAACACAGTAATGCTGTCATTTAGTACTTTCCTGGACGATTTTTTTCACAAGGAGCTCTCCTGCTACTAAAACCTATTGTTCTTGTCATCATAGCACTGGGATTTCCTAATTTCCAAGAGCACTGGTATGATCTAGCAAATTAATATTAATAATTTGTAGTATTTCCTGCAAAACTTGGTATGTATAATTTTATTTAAATTTCCATATATTTACTAATATTACAAAATGAGGACAAACAAAACGAAATAAAAAATATACTAAGGCATTTGCCCGCCTACTTTTTATTTTGACAATTCGGCCAGGTTAAACTGGCCATGGTTACGTGGTGACTGAAAAACAAATCAATATATTATGTATTGTGAACATTTTTACGTCGATTTTTTGTTATTAGAATCCTAATAAATTACAGTCGAGGTATTTTCAACTTCCACCATGCTACAAGGAGTATAATGTTGGACATAGGAATTTAAATCTTATAACAACAACAACAAAACATTGCACAAAACAACAATATACAAAAAAAAGTGGTAGGTACAACACGCGTTCTTATTAGATTGCAATCTCTACGTGACATCGACAACATCGAGTTGGTAGGATAAAGTAATTTATGAGACTATAAGCGATTCATAAAGCCGTTTGTTCTATGTGAAACATTTAATATTAACAATGTGCCAGGCAACCACATCCTATTTTCAAAATTGGTCCTACCGGAAAGCAAACATGGGACCTCCTTAACCGTTGGGTCACTGAGGCCATTAAATCTCATAATTTTTCATTCATATCAATAGCGTGTTACCAACAAAAAGCATAAACATATTAGGCAAATAAATATATGTAAATTTTAATGGTCATAAACACACATACGCCACGCCCGTTTCCCATCAGACACACATCTTCACCTCATCATAACTATAACATCATAAATGTAACACTATAACTAAATAAACATAACACTAACAAACATTTTATATATTAAAGATCTGCTAAAAAACTTTAGAATAAAAGCGTGAAGCTTCTTATAAAACGCACTATAAATGATTCAATTTGCTTGTCAAATTTACCCTTCAAACTTCTCGTTTTCTTCAAACAACGTACAAATCAAAAAGTGACATTACAACTGTTCGGCGCATGACGTGTTCGTCCTGTCACTTGGCATTGCAAAAAAGTTCAGACTCGGCTATCTCATTGTATAGCCGCGTGGTCGTACTGTACTACACTGAGTATTAATACAGACAAAGCGTTTCTGCCATTATCTCTACCATTATGTTTTAAGAAAAAAGGACATACGTTGGTCTAGAGAATGATTGAAATGAAAAGGAAAAAATACTCACGAAAATTTGTTAAAAGAAATATTGCGTACGAACATCAAGACTATTCTAACTTTCTTTGTTCATCAAAAACGTTATCAATCTAGATTTCCATCAAACACATTATGCATGTCGATTATTTGACTTTTTTTTGAAAGCTCACAGGGCGCTTAAGTCATACATAGGGCACATTATAAGTTTCCGGAACTGGCCACTTCTTAAACAATATTTAAAAAGTAATTACACCATTTGAAAATGGAACTCTTTGGCTGCAGAATACAGTTTATTTCATCTGACTGTCACTTGTTTTCACATTATGACGTCATTTTAGAAATTGGTTGTATACATCACCATGGATTCAACTCGTGAAAATTTTCGTAGTATGATTTTCTACGATTTTCAGTATAATTTAACAGCTCAAGGGAGCTTCGCTCGGCTTCAAACTGCTTTTGGCGATGAAGCACCATGCAAGACGACTATTTATAGCTAGTTTGCAGAATTCTGACGCGGTCGTGTGAATCTCAGTGACGAATTTCGTGATGATCGCTCATCCACTGCTGTGAACAACAAAACATCGATGCTCTGCGCCGTATGATGAAAACAGACAGGCATATGACATACCATGAGATTCGGGCATCTTTAGACAAAGGCATGAGTCAAATACAATCAGTACTACACAAACATTTGGGTGTGAAAAATCTATGCTCTCGGTGGATCCCATACAATTTGACTGAGGCTCAAAACACATCGCGTCACAATTCCATGCTTACCAGATTCAACGAAGGCGCGTCTAATTTGGTGGGAGACGTAGTATCAGGTGATGAAACATGGATTTATAGTTACATTTGGTGCAATGCCTTGCTTACCAGGTTCAATGAAGGGGCGTCAAATTTGGTGTGGGACATAGTAACGTGACGAAACATGGACAAAGCAGCAATCGAGCGTATGGGTCTTTCGAGATGAGCCGAAACCAACCAAAGTGGCGTGCGTGCAAAGTGCCAATAAGCGAATGATTGCTTGTTTATTTAATAAAACTGGACACATGGCTACTGTTGCTTTGGAGAATCGTTGTAGCGTACCATTTGTTTGCCGAAAGTTATTGACAAACTCCGTAAAAATAACCGTACACGCCGTATTATCTTGCACCACGATAATGCCTGTTCTCACACAGCCAGACAGACAAATGAATGTTTTAAAGTGAACAACGTTGACCTTATGAGCCATCTCTCGCGTACAGTCCCGACCTGGCACCTTGTGACTTTTGTTTATTTCCAAAAATTAAGAACCAGTTACGCGGTCAATGATTTTCATCACCTGAAGAGGCTGTTTTCAAAATAGGTTCATTCGTAAGGAAAAGTGCATTAACGCTAACGGAGAATATTTTGAGAAACAATAATTTCATTTCTGACCATTTATAGTATTTTCTTCTTATTAATTCTGCAAACTTATAGTGCGTATGCCTCCTACCGCCTGAACTGCCTCTGTGGCCGAACGGTTACCATGCCGGACTGCCACGCAGAGCTCCCGGGTCTGTTCCCGTGACAGGATAAATATTTTTATGGCCTACATTTATTTCTCTCGTGAATTTGGGCGTAATTTGTGGTTGTCTATGTGTGTGTCCATGGCACCCGCGATACAGGGTTTCCCTAGTGCGGGGCTATTTTGAGTGTGTGTGCGTTATTATTATTATATAAAAACACTAGCTGGTACCCGCAACTTCGACTGCGTAGAACAAGTACTTCGACTAGCCTTATCATCGTCATCAACCCATTTATACATCCCACTGCTGGGCACGGGTCTCCTCTCAAGCGAGGGTTTAGGCCATAGTTCGCCACGCTGGCCCAAAGCGGGTGGGAACTTCACACGTTTTCTGAGGGTTGTGAATCTTCTTTGACATGCGGGTTTTATTACGATGTTTTCCATCACCGAAAAGCTCGTGGTAAATTTCAAATTGTATTTCGCTCATAAATTCCGAGAAACTCAAGAAGTGCTAGCCCGGATTGAAACCTATGGCTTGCGAAGTGGTAAGGCAAACCGAACGCCCAGTGGCTACCACGGCACTAAGTCTTCAAAAATATGTAATCAAAATAAAGAGTAATAGCTATAATCTGCCTTTTTTGAAGAAATTGTTTCAGAGGTTTTGGCGTGAAAATGTAGCTCAACAAAATAAAACAGAGTTACTTTCGCTATTATGAATATAATATTAATTTGAATACTCCGGTGAAAAAAAGGTCTCAACTCGGTAACAGACTGTGACCTGAGCTACAATTATGTTAGGAGAGCTTTTCGTTATTATCTTTATTATTACGTTAATAGTCTAAAATCATTGCTTACATAGTAGGAAGCACGGTAGCAGAACAGAAAAAATCTTACGTCCGCCTTGGCTGCCATCTTTCAATATCTTTACGCTACCAAGATAAAATCGTAAACATACGTATAGAAACAATTTTACGATTTAACTACATTGTTACAACGTATCATTTATTTCGATAAGATGAAAATGTTGAATAAGAGAAACGAGAAATATGTATATACATATATTCATGATATACAAACGGATGTCAGGTTGTCCACCTGATGGTTAATCTTTAGACATTAAGTTATAACACTATCTGTTAACAACTGGATTTCGAAACATTGATTTAAATTTAAATCCATAATTAATATTTAGATATCATTCAATTTCAATAAAAGTTGATGCTATTTTCAGCATGTAACTATTCAATTTAGAAAAACTTTAAAGAAATGCTCTGTGCCTCTACCATGAGTTTACTGTGATAGTTGTCGCTAGCGACCGTGTCAATTGCTTCACAGTTTTGTATAGCAAATTACACTGCGCCCTTAGTGATCATAAGAAGAAACAACATTTTGAACACAAACATTTTAAGCGGTCGCTAGCGATAACTGTCACTGCAATCTCATAGTAGAGGCCCAGCAAGAAATCACCACACAGCTTTGGTAGCCTAATGGTTTGACCTCAAGCAGAGGGTCGTGGGTTCGAATACGGACTTGCACTTCTAAGTTTTCAAAATGTGCGTAATTTAATTTAAAATTTACCATGAGCTTTATCAGTGAAGGTGCACATCGTGAAGAAACCTGCACACATCTACGGCGCAATTTAATGTGAAATCTCCTTGAGCCTTGCAGAAAAATCTTTTTAGACGTTGCGCGTTTCGCTTCAATTACGTCTGTTTCACTCTTCTTTTCATGGGCATAAGGTTTTTCTGTAGAGTCGTGCCTCTACTACGAGTTTAACAGTTGTCGCTAGCGACCGCGTAAATTACTTCGCAATTTTGTATGGCAAAATACTCGTATATAACAACCCGCCTACTTGTTGTACTTGTAGATTTTGTATACAAATTTTACGCGGTCGTTAGCGATAATTGTTACTGTGATCTTTTTTTTGTGATATTAGGTGACAGGACGAACAAGTCGAGCACCTGACGGTAAGCGACAGCCTGTCCATAACAGTTGCAGCGCCACTCAGAGCTTTAAATCTCAAACATCTGAGAGGCACCGCCACTGCGCCCGTCACCTTGAGACATAAGTAGAAAAGTCCCTTGTGCCTGTAATTACACCAACCAATCCCATGGTAGAGACACTGAATGATATTCCGTGTCGATAACTGCGGTGAGTCCTTTACATTGAATACTTTTACAAAGTTTTCAAACATTGTGTATTATTTCGCAATAACGTAGTATTCAAATCAGTTTAAAATCTTAATCAAAATTAAATGTAATTTTTGCATTTCTCTTTCGGTAAATTTGTGGTTATCTCAAGCCTTTATACAACGGTCATACATTGTCCACTGAATTTAAAATTTGTGACTACTTCAATTTGTTGGTGCTTTTGGCATTGCGGTTGAATGCTATTATCTAAAACTGGATCTACGTGTGCTCCTTTTACATCATCAAATCTCTTGCATATTCGAAGTTTTAGTATATCTATTCGAGAAAGACGTGCTATATATCGACTACATATATGAACACAACGTATGTGTTAAAACTTTTTTTTAATATGAAAATGATTCACGTTTGTTCATGAAAATAGCATAAATACAATAATAAACAATCTAAGTAAATTTTCTTCCGAGATTTATATGATCTATTTGGCCTTGTATGGCTGCATAACTTTACAGTTCTGTTTATTAAGATACTTGCAACTGTCGTATGACATTTACGATACATTTGGTTGCCCACATGGATATAAATTTGAACATATTATAAAATAAAACGGTAAATATTTACGTCGTATTGTAATGACAAAACAATTTGACATTGACGGATATGATGTAATACATTAAAAAAGCTGAAAAAACTATGGACATCTGTATCACACGCTGGTACTACGATGACTGCGTACGATAATGACCCAAAGCCCCACACGAGGTACTGCCGCAAAGGAAAGTAAGCCTTGAAGCGAAAGATGCAAGTCGCATGTTAAGTTTTGATACAGTTGTCTTTTTGCAATCAGCCTTCTATGAAAATATAATGGTTGCAAAAGTACTCGTACTAATAATTCAACTATGTGAGACATATAAATAGCTGAACGTACGAATTTTCTTATCAAATAGTAACCGCATTCGACAGCGAACACACGCGAGTGTTTTTTTTAATTTTTGCAAATATGTATCGGTTGTCGTTACTATTACTTATAGTAGGAGCATCAGCTCTTCCTAATCCGGAGTTAAACGAAAATGTAGAGCCAGTGCCAACGGTTGAAACAGCAGCACGAGCTATGGGCAAAGATTGTGCCAACGGAATCTTTAGCCCTACATGCTTGAAGATCGAAGCTCTTTCTGTTCTTGAAAAGCTCAACTCCAAAGAAGAAGTGAACCTTTTACCTGGACTAAGTCTGGTCAAGGAACCTAGTAAAGAAAATGGAAGTAAAGCTGAAGAATTCGCTGCTGAGTTGGCGAGAGCTCTACCTTCGAAACCTGATGAGAGATTGGACAAGTACCTACTGTACAGGCTTGGGACTTATTTGGACACACATTCGGTGAAACTCAGGCTTTTGGATGAAAGTACCACTGAAGAAGCAAGGGCCCTGATTGGCGAGGCTAGGTCCAAACCCGGCGGTTTCGGTGGCGGAAAGAAAGGAGGCATGGGTGGCCTCATTGCCATGGCTATGATGATGAAAGGTATGTATAGCAAAGTCGTGCGACCGATTTAGAAGTCGTGATTGATGTTCATTTTTATCGACAGGTGCAACAATTTTTTCATACTTTACAATTGTCCTATTGTTTTTACCAAACAAGTTCTGAATGTCGAAAAAAAGAGATGACGCAAAAGGGACTCCTTATTAAAGATATTTAAGATATTTTACACATATATTTTTATTGATATTATTGATTGCCGGTTCATATACCTATATGACGGTTCATATATCATTGGAAATGTGATATAATTTCTGAACACATACAATGTTACGAATTTGCAAAAGGATTAAAAAATAATTGAAACGTAACATCTTTTTCTACGTTTACTACTTAAATACGTTTTGAATAAAAGTAGAGCAGGTAATTTTCAACAGAGGAGAAATTAAAAATCAAAAAGCGTAACGCGAATTTTGAGAAAGCATACAGTAGACAATGTAATAGTAATCAAAAATTCATTAAAACTTGTTTAATGTGATTCTAATCATAATCAGTAATCACTTGCTCTTGAATAAGAATAGTAAACCCTGTCTCGTACTGCTGACTTTTAAGGTTATGTCAAAGGTAATGAGTATCGTTAGTAAAAGCATTTATCTCGTTCATGTTTATTATAAAGAGAGATAGAGAATAATCAGCTATTATTAATGTTTACAGATAGAAAATAAAAAAAGAATTGTACTATCAAAAACAAACTAGGCAAAAAACGTGGACATTTAAATGAAAACCATAATTGCCGCGTTCTATAACTAAATTATTTGAAAGTTTTTCAGATTATTTTTTCAAAATGGAAACTATCTTACACACAACCATCGATAAGATGCTAAAGCCGATTTTACTCCATTTAGTTCTACTGGTAACGCTAAATGGACTCTGCCTATTTAAACCAAACGGTTTATAAATTTACACATCAAAACACTTTTGAACTATTTCAAAAATGTTTGTATTTTTTTTTATTTTATCAAAATGATAAATAAAACTAGCTCACCGATTTACCGCAACAATATTTACGACCTTTTTTGGCTATTAAATTACTATCTTGACCACATACAATCATTATCGACTGCGTCGGTTCCTCTTAGTGTTGAATTCACCCGTGTTGTTTTCATTTTGCTTGAAAGCAATATTTTTTGGGTGGAGTCGACATCATAGGAGTCAATATATAGGTATTACCCAAATTACGTTAGTTACCGTTTAAATGTAAGAAATTGAATATATGTAAGACGAAAGTAATGGAGATTGAAGGGGATGAAAGTGTAGCAGAATGCGAAATAATAAAGGCTAGAACAAATGAAAGAACTCTTGTACGTAAATGGAGCTCTGCGGGTTAGCTGAAACGTATCAAAAAAGACAAATTTAGCTGTAGAATAGGACGCACTGGCTCCAACCTTAATGTACGGCAGTGAATGTTAGACATGACCGAAGAAGCATGAAGTAGAGTAAACACTGTAAAAATCAGAGCGTTGCGCATTTATGTAGTTAACTCCTAAGACAGGATGAGGAATTGTAAGGAGATATGAGCAACTTCGGCGTACATATCTCAACAGATTAAGAATGTTCTAAAGACTAGTGAAATCAAAATTACTCAAAATAAGCCAATCGAGAATGCGAAAGAGGTATGACAGGACAGATGACATGGCATGTATATAATCTCTAATGACGATTTTCGAAAGTAAATTTTGATATAAAGGTTATTATTATTAAAATGTGTAAGTATCACAAAATCAATTTCCAAGTTTGTCATTTATATAATTATGTTAAATATTTTGGAAATAGTTTATTTAACTTGAGGTCGAGTACAAACAACGCTCCTTTCGAAAAAATTAGCAACTGATGCTAGTGAACTGGGAAGGGTATATTTACTGGAGTCAGTGAAATATTGTAAAAATTCGTTGCCGATTTCAAAGAACCGTACAAAAATAGAACGCCAAGCACCTAGAATACGTTTAAAAATAAGAACAAAAACGCAGTAAAAACTATATAGCTCAAAAGGTAATGGTAACATAACTGATGATTATGAAAAAAAATATATATGTGATACAATAGCAACTGACAGAAGTATATATATGGTATAACAAAAAAATTTAATTGCGACAAAAGATCTGAGGGGCACTGCCTCTGCGCTCGACCCCTGAGACATAAGTTGACAAGTCCCATAAAACTGTAATTCCACCAGCACCCTTACCCTTCGAAACCGAAACGCAGTAATGCTCACATGCTGCTTAGTGGCAGATATAGGTAAGGTTCCTGGACAAACTCTTTCACAAGGAACACTACTGCCACTGCATGTTCTTGCCGATGCAAACTTTTGCGGAAAAAAATATGACAAAAATAATACTGCCAATTTCTAGTACAACCTAAATAATAAACATCAAAGAGAAAAATAGCCTCAGCACTGATGACATAGAAACCAACATGGAAAAATGTGACATAGAAAAATGTAGCAAAAGAAGTGTCACAAAGAAAAGTTAGGACTAATGGAAGAGTATTGACAAACAGAGCATTGTAATTATGGTGAACGTTTGTTGTATGTTTATAAAAACTGTCATATAGAGTAATTGATAGTTAAATCCGTTTCTCCTTTCTTTTTTATAATTATTTTGCTTGTTATTTGACAATTTTGTGAATATATAATTATTTGTAATGTTGTAGTTTCTAAGAACCTTGTATTCTTTACCTTACAGTATATCATACGTAGCAAAATGTTTATATTTCTTTTCTGTTATTTAATAGAAAGGCATTTGTCGTACGTCATGCTTGGCAGACATAATTTAGTCGATCGGAGTAATATTTATTGTAATCACGTGTGATGAAGCACCGCTTGTCTCGTAGATTAGTCAATATATTTGTATTTATCACCTCATCCTCAAATCTGTACAATTACCTTTAACGATACATCTGAACCATAACTGAAATAAATAGAAGACCTAGGCGCTGGCAGACTTCACCCAAAGTATCAGCCTTACACATTGATAACATTTTGGTCAGAGGCTGTGGACCCAATGTCCAATACACCCATACTTACCTTTTTTATTTGTCACAGGTACCCTCATGTCAGTCGGTCTCGGCGGACTGGCAATGCTCGCAGGCAAAGCCATGATGACGGCCATGATGTCACTTCTCCTCTCCGCCATCATTGGTGTCAAATCCCTCTCCAGCGGAGGCAAGTCCACCACATACGAAATCGTCTCGAAACCCATCTACAGCCACAGTCACAGCCACTCCACGGCTCATGAAGATGTAGGTGGTTATGGACATTCTGGGTACGGCAGGAATTTGAATGTTAGGAGACGTTAATACAATGTCAAAAAGGGAATTAATTTGAGCTAAATTTATACGTACACATACTCGTAACATCTATTTTTCAAAAAACAATTAATTATGTTTATTCTTTGGGAGATGAAACTAACAAATAGGGTCAATTGCCAAATAGAATAAAAGATTAAATGAGTATAGTAAGTTTCAGCTTTGACATTCCCAACAAGTGTTATGGTTTGTGTGAATCAAGTTTTTGCATTTTCATGTTTAATGATGTAGCAAGATCTGATGCCAAAGCTTTCAATATCTGTATAAGCTAGATACTCAGGTACCAACGGATAATTTATTTCAACTATTTATTATTAGATTTAAGAATCACGATTTTCGTTTATTTCTATTTGTTTTCTTTAATTCTTGCTGTTATTTTTTTTATTTCAATTTCTATTTTTATTTTTATCTTTTCCGTTTTATAGTCATTTGTTTTATTTACTTTATGTATTCAATGTGATTTATTACTTAGTTGTATATATATATGAATATTTAATTTTTATTAACGTTTTTCATAAATAATTATTTTTAATTTATTTATTCTATATGTTCTTAATTTTTTATTTATATATGTACAGTATTTGTTTTGAATGGATTTATTTAACTTTTGTTTTATTTTCTATTTTAATTTCTATTTACTTATATATCCTATGTATAATTATTTTTATAACTTGATATTGTACAGTCTTTCCATTGATATTTTAATTATGTATGGCTGTTTCACAGACATTAATGTCTGCGTTTAATTATTTATGTACATATTATGTAATGATAGTAGCTTCATTCAAATATATTTAATATTTCATTTTAATTATTTTTTTCATATTTACGTTATGTATATTTGTCGCTATATATAGGTATATTGTTATGAAGACTGTTGCAACTTACTTATATACATAATAGACCTATGTATAAACTCCTATATTTTCCTTATAATTTATGCATGTATATTTTTATTTGTAATGTTACTAATGTATTTATACTTATATATTTTTGTATTTTAGTTTTTGTTCCATCTATGCCTTGTACCTATTTTTGTTATAAGATGTTGCACGCAATGATAATAAATTATTATGATGTGGATTTAAAGTGTTTGATTCGTAATAAGAGAACTGGTATATTATTAATCGCTCCCATATCAGATAGGATTATGTTTTCGGAGAAAATTGTAAACCTACCTTTTTTTTATTTCTGTTCAATTTTGTACTACAAAAAACCAACTTTCTGATGTTATCGAGCAACCGCAAAGTTTTGCTTATTTTTTGATAAGTCGGAGAAAGGCGTCAGTTGTTCTATTGGAGATCATTGAAAACATAGTGCGTGTTTAGTTACATTAAATAGTATGATATTTACCATGGCAGTGGTTGTACATCAAAATAAAACAATGCAAAACGTCTGACACGTCTTTTATTAACCGACTTCAAAAAAAGATGATGTTTTCCAATCGACTGTAAATTTTTTTGCGTGTATGTTACGGGGTTACACTGACATTTGTCAACCAATTTCGATGATTCTTTTATTGTTAGAAAGGGGATACCTCCTCTTACCTCTGTAATAGTCATATTCAAAATTGTAAAAAATATTCCACCTCAAATGGCAAATTAGGGGATGAATTCGGTTCATCGGATTTCTCCCACTTTTTAAACTATTTTTTTTTTTTATATCAAATAATATTATATTAAGATATTTTTAAAATATGAAGTTTTAGCCCCGCACTAGAGAAACCTTGTATCGCAGGTGCCATTGACGCACACATAAACAACCACAAATTAGACCCAAACTCGTGAGAGTAATAAATGTAGACCATACAAATATTTCTACCGGCCCGGGAATCGAACCCAGGACCTCTGCGTGGTAGTCCAGCATGATAATCATTCAGCCACCAAGGCAGTTGAGGTTGGTTTTTGTATAAAAACTTTTTTTTTATAATATCAAGTTACGGGACGAACAAGTCGTGCGCCTGATGGTGAGCTCCACGCCTGTCCATAACAGATGCAGTGGCACTCAGAGCTTTAAATCGCAAAGATCGGAGGGGCACTGCCGCTGCTCCCGTCAACCTGAGGTATAAGTTGGCAAGTCCTATGTGCTTGTAATTCCACCAGCACCCCTTACCCTTCCAAACCGGAATGCAATAATGTTCACATCTTACAGAAAATACACACAACTCCAAAGCAACTCGAAATCACATCACATCACCTGTAGGCAATCGAGTCGTGTCGTGAGATAACGGGTCTTCAAACACTTCTTCAAACTCTTATTGTATTTATTAGTATTGGTGAAGAGCATTCAATGGAACATGATACATCAGCTTCGAGATTTTATTTTTATTTGTCAAATTTCTTGGCGTGTCGACTCTGACGTTTATATTTGTGAGGATGAGTACTTACGTACGAGTATCAGTGGGGTCGTACAGGTCCTCGCATACGCAGGTGTATGGACACGCAGGGCAGGACAAAAAGATATGTCATTATCAGGGGACAGACACCACACCGACATGCGCTCTCCGAGCTGTAACTCCATCCGTGCATGCACTCCTTGCTTCGGCCGACTTGGGTCCGCAACCTATTTAGGGACTTCCAAGTTTGCCAAGGTAGATCATGATTAGGAGGGAGGTTTTATCAGTTACTTACACCAAGTGATGGGATGAACTAGTGCACATGACGGTAAGCGATACGCCTTCTCATGCAGTTGCAGTGTCGATAAGAGCTTTCAATTTATGGTCACTGCCCCACACCCGTCACCCTGACTTTCAAATACCTATAATTTCACAAATCCCTTACCCTTAAAAACCAGAATCCAGTCGTTTTAACTGCTTCCGTGTCCGTAAGGTGTAGCATGCTGGACCGCCACGCAGAGGTCCCGGGTTCGATTCCTGACAAATATTTATTAATTTCTCTCGCCAGTTTGGGCGTAATTTGTGGTTGTCTATGCGTGTGTCCATGGCTTTCGCGATACAGGGTTTCCCTAGTGCGGGGCTATAAAAAACATTACTGCTTGCCGACGGAAACACGTATGGCGGCAGTAATTCCTTGGACGAACTCTTTCACAAGGAGTTCTACCTTTATTTTGACTTTGACCTTGAGTTTCTAACTGGATTAAATTTTTCTATCTCATTATGTCATAAAATATCAATAAGGTCTTTCAAAGCATTGTCAATGTAAAACATTTCAGTGAAGGTACTGAAATACACTAATACTTATTGCGGGGGAAGTTTAAACATTTGCTCACTGTGCGGAACTTGAAACAACAAACCCGAACGAACGAACGAACCGGACGCCCTTTGAATGTATAGCGAATTTTACAATGCAGAAGAGTTCGTACCCTTAATGTCTTAAGGCCACATCTGCAAAATCTCAACAATTCAGAGGAGACATTTAAAGATTCCGTGAAAGAATATTTTATTATTTTGAAGTAAGCATAAACAAATATTTATTAACAAAGATCATCCCCTACCTCGAGTTTCTAAACACCCTGGCCGATTTTAAAAGTATTTTAGTGTACGATATATATCTGAAAATATGGAAAAGGAAGCTTAAATATTAAAGACTAAAACTAGGATTAAATTTTATGAATAAAATTGGGTCCCCGCCCCAAGGTGCCCAAGTAGCTGACAATGATCCCCTTTGTATAGCTATGCTAATGCGCTGGGCAAGGTAACTTGGGTTTCCCAGACAATAACAGATAGAATGGTATTTTAAATTCTCATTTTCCATCCGTTTTTAATTCATTCTTTCTGTATATCTCTATCAGATAACAATAAAGGTTTTTACCGCATCATTAAGTTATACTGTATCTTCACTAATTTTGTTATTAGACACAGCCTATTTCTTGAATTAAGCTGATTGATAAAACCACATTTAATTATATTTACATGACATACTAAAGTAGGTGAAGTGAAGGTAAAAAATGTCTTTTTTTTCTTCTATAGTGTTCTAGTTTCTTTAATGAACGAGTTTGTCTTGTTGAAATGTCGGATATACAGTATAAGCGTAATCATTTTGTACCTTAATTTTGACAACTAATTATTAAATGTTTCGATACGAAAGTCGATCAGAGAAAATTAAGGATGTTTTTATTAACACTATGTACGTCAAATTTCTGTTTTTGGTTTGGTCAAGAACCAATACCAATGACTAATAGGATAACGTTTGATCATCTATTGAGAGATCGACAGTTCACAGTGCTTTAACTTCAAATACTAAGTTAAGCAATACCTCTCGCTAACGGTGAAAAAAGAATTCGTGACTTAACCGACTCGTCGAAATTGGTGGCAAACGTGTGAAGTCCGCACTCTCCTTAAAGAAGGTCCGTGCCCAAAAGAGGAACGTAAGTTGGCCAAGGTTCACTTTTGTACTCCGAATTAAGTATCTCTTGCAGTTTTTCTAGAACAGATAAAACTTTTCTCCAAAATGTTCTTCGGAGAACCAGTAACCATCGGCATATTTTATAGTCCACTTTTTTACCCAATTGTCTACAATTTTAAGATATCGCCACTTTTGGTTCCACTTTTCCATTACCACCATGCATCGCATTGCTTTATTTATTGATCGAAAGTGACTCGGTTTCGCTACGAACAAAATAACTTCCAAAGCAATCGAACTTCTTTTTTTTTTTGCTTTGCAGCGGTCGTAGTCAACTTTTTAGTCTTTACTCAGCGGTATAAAATAAATTGCGGCCGCTGTCAAATCATTAGTCCCGCAGCGTCTAACGAAATGACTCCAGCTTAAGTTTAAACCAGAAATAGTGATAAAAGTGACAAAATGTATAGCAAATATGCAGTGGTACTGTTAGTGATTGTGTGTGCAAGCAGTTCTAAAGCTGTCATCGATGGACCGCAACCTAACAACATAAACGATGGAGTCAAAAATACAACTGGAGACCGGACTGGAAGGACACTTCACAAAGAATGTAGTGGAAGTCTCAGTGCTAAGTGTCTGAAGATACACGTTCTGTCCTTTTTGGAAGATTTAAACTCTCGCAATGAGTTACCAATTTTGCCGGGACTGAGCATTATAAAGGAGAATCAAACGACAAACACGACACCTGAAGAACTGGCGGCGGAGTTATCGAGACAGTTTCCAGGGAAGCCCGATGAGAAGCTAAATAGATTCCTTTTGTATCGTCTTAAGGATTATCTTGACGGACATTCTATAAGATACAGACTGTTGGACCCAGATACGTCTAAAAGGGCCATGGACATAGCTAAGGGTGACAATGAAGTGGTTGGGAGGAAGGGTGGCGGCGGCGGCGGCGGCGGCGGTTTTGGAGGCGGCAAGGGTGGCGGTGGTGGTTTGTTGGCTGCAGCTATGATGATGAAAGGTGCGTGTACTTGACTTTATCTCAATTTTTGCCTGATTTATGACAAAGTCTAAGAAGAATTTAGATTTTTAATAAGCGAGAATAATAAGACATAATATTTTTTTCTTCTCCATTACTTAGTTTCAACAATATTTAATAAAACACATAACAATGAAAACAAATTTGATCATTTTTCTCTTTTACAAAAATTAAAATCACCCAATTTGTAACAAGTTTTACCAATTTGTTTAAAACTCACGTTATTTAACCAACCAGCATCTTTAAGCAATACTCCGAATATCGTCTATTTATTCATTTTTTAAATTTATATTTTATAGGTGCTATGGCAGCTGCAGCTCTAGGAGCATTAGCTCTCCTAGCCGGTAAAGCTCTCATGACAGCGCTCATGTCCCTACTCCTCTCAGCTCTCGTCGGTCTCAAAGGTCAAGGAGGTGGAGGACACACCACATATGAGATCATCACGAAGCCAGAAGTATCTCATCACCACTCCCACAGTCATGAAGAGCATCACGAACACGACCACGGACATCATGGTGGCTACAGAAGAGCTTACGATGCTAACGGCTATAACAGCTACATGCCTTATGATACCACTAGCTAGGAAGCCCCCACGCATTGGTACTACGTGTATTACAATAGAGGGACCTTGTACTGTTTTCGATGTTAGATTTTCGAATGGCTTTGATTTTAAAAAGTCAACTATTTATTGATAAAAAATTATCCTACAAAAAGGTTTACTAAAGTTAGTTAGTTAAATTATTTTTAATAATAAGTTATTTATGTCTTTGTTGTTGTTCGTGGATTATTTATTGCAGCTTTCTGAAGGCGTGTTAAAGTTTATTATCCTTTTCTTTTTATATATTATTTATTTGTATATATTTTTATTTATTGAAGTCTTCCCACCGCATTTTCATTAACGCTTTTTATTTTCCATTGTTTTCTTTATTTTTTTATTACTATGTAAGCGTGTATTTATTTTACTTTATTTATCTTTCTTTTATTATTTATATTCATTTTTCCAGTCATGCATTTATATCTATATATTATATTTTTTTCATATTTTGCTTTTATTCTAATAATATTTCTTATTATTTTTGTGTCATGTTATATTAATTTCATATAATACATTATGTATACTATTCTAAGCAGTATATTAACTGTGATATTCTAGCCTTCTTTATGTAAATATTATTCACGTCTGTATGCCAAATATTAACTATTTATTGTACAATTTATGTTATATACCTGTCATAATGTCTGTTCTTTCTATTTGTTCTAATTGTATATATTTATTATGTTTTTATAAAATGATTGCAGTGAGCAACTCTGTGGTTTTATTACCTCATTTTGTTATAAAGTTATAACAAAAAATGTGCCCTTGGTCATACAATAAGGATTTTTCTTTATGATAGTACTTGGTACTTGGTGCAACGGGCTGGTATCCCCAACTCGACGACAAGGCGCCTATTTTTTTATGATAGTAAGTGACAGGACGAACAAGTCGTGCGCTTGATGGTAAGCTACACACCTGTCCATAACAGTTGCAATGCCACTCAGAGTTTCAAATCACAAAGATCTGAGGGGCACTGCCACTGTGTCCATCCGGGGGGTATATTGTATTTTTTGTAATAAGGCCAACCACTTTTCAGAAGAAGTTTAAAGATTCCACAAACGAAATTAGACGGTAACTTTTTTATGCATAAATAGGAGTTTTCTAAAATTACTCAAATACATAATTTGTTTCATGTAGTTCATATTATTTTTACGACTTTCTTGTGACAAAAGCGCTTTTGACGTATGACCACAAGAGGCTTTATTACACCATGGGTACAAAATTGTAAGCAGATAAGAAAAAAAATTAAGGCCTCATTACGCCCATGAACTAGTTGGCCCAATACTTTAAAACAAATAATAAAAAAACTAATAACAAACTTCTACGTAAAGATTGACGTGAATGGAGAAAGCGAAAGATCTAGCTAACGCCTACTATACGACTTTAGAGTGACAGTTGTCGCTTGCGCAAAAAATGCTCAGCAATTTCGTACGACAAATTGTACGTATTATACATATAATATATTTAAGAAGAAGTAATAATAATAATACGAGTCCCACCTCTGGGCACAGGCCACCCCACACAATGAAGACCTTGGGCTGTAGTTCCTATGGTATATATGCCCAATACGGATTGGGAACTTCACACACATCATTACATTACTATGCAGATGTGTGCAGGTTCCCTCGCGATTTTTCCTTCCCCGAAAAACTGAGAGATGCAAGCCCTAATTCGAACCGACAACCTTCTGCTTGGCGAGGTGGTAGGTCAAACCATTAGGCTACCACAGCTAACTAAATACAGCAAAGACTAATAACAAGAAGTAACATTTTTTTATACAAATATTTTCCCCAGGTCTGTAGCGCTGTATATGGGTCTGTAGGCCTACCAAACGTTGTAGCTGAACGCAATAAAGACTATATATACAAATCTTTTCGATTACCTTTTTCCACCAATCATCGTCAACTCTGATTGCCAAAGCGAATGAGTGAAACCCACGATTTTTTTTTCTTAATTCCAATTTTCTTTTCCCCATTTCACAAGTTGGCATTCTTGGATATGTGACTTAGATGTGTAACTAAAAAAACTCGACTAATTTTGAATGAATTCCATAAGTTTTTATACAGATTAGAGTATCTCAAATTATTGTCGTTTCACCCGTTTCAAAAAGTTATATTACAATTACCTACCTACATCTTTATTATAAAAATATATAAACTATAATATTATAATATAAACAAACTCACTAGAATATTTTTTTCCAAATTCGCACCCGTGATGCAATTAGGCAGGCAGACCTGCAAAATTACAATTTATCAAGAGTGTTGTTTAAAGATTCTACGAACTTTGTCGATAAGAGAGTTATAAAATTTCACATATACATAATTTGTTTCATGTAAGTAGTACGTATTATTTTTATGATTTTAATGTGATAACTACACTTCTGATATCTGATCAAATGTGGCTTTATTTTACCAAGGGTTCCAATTACTAGCACTTTCGTGTGTTCTAAGGCTTTCGGGTGAAATTCAGTAGGACAGCCCATTTCAATAATGGTTTTTTTTATTTTTTTTAACTGACTCCAAAAAGGTTCTCTATTCGACTGTATTTTTTTTGTATGTATGTTCACCGATTTTGATGATTCTTTTTTTTTTTCAAAAGAGGGTACCTCTGTAGTCGTCCCGTTTAAATTTGAACAAAATATTTCAACTCTAAGGGTGGCAAACTAAGGGATGAATCCGGTTTCGCGCACTTTCCGTTAACCGACTGCAATAAAACTTGGCAAATAGATGTAATTTCAATAAAATAAGCCGTTAAGCAAATTTTTGATGTCGATTTTTTAAGTCGATTTTTTTTTTAATCAAAAAGTTATAATTATTAATTTTCCAAAGAACACTATTTTTCCGCAATTTACGCTACATACAAATATACGCGATTCAGATATGAAAAAAACATTACATTTCCTATTTCTTAATATCGATTTGAAAGGGTAGCATACAGCTGCACACTGTGGCATTTGCAATGTGAATTTGTGCGTTCGACATAAGATTTAGATTTCCATGGTGAATTTGGATTATAAATCTAGCAGCAGAGTACTAGTCTGTTTGTTCTAGTCACCTACCTCTTTTAAGCTATTTTTGCTGGCAATTTGAGTTGTTAGCCGTCACCATAAGACCTATAAAGGACCCGGAACGGATTTAGACCTTAAAAAATAGTTTCATTTTCAATGTGTAACAATCGCGAAAACCTAATAACTAGATCTATTTGTTTCTGTTGAGGAAAATTAAAGAAAATAAGTTCTAAAACTATTCGTAATCCTATGCGACAAACATCCGTGAAAATCAACTACATAGACAATCATCAAAATGAAAACAGTTTAAGAATCTCAACTTTATTAACAATAATGCTTCTTAACTAAAATTACTATGCAATATAAATACTTTAGGGCCTAGGATACTCCCTTGGGCGACCGCAACCTATTATCTTCTTTAACGACAAATGATACGTTTTCACTCAAGTGCACCGTGACTTTTGACCTTAAATCCTGTTAATAAGAAAATAAATAACCCTAACCCAGTGTTTGCATTTTCATTTGTCGCCTATACTTGAAGCAAGATGTCTCGTAAATTTATTGTCGTTTTACTGTGCGTTGTCGTTGTGGATTCTTTAGTTCTAGATAATGATACTACTAACAATATAGTAGAGAGTGATTTAGAAGATCAGGAGGAAAATGTAAATAGTATTTTCGACGGTGTTTATTCAGAATGTTTTCTATATTTGTCGTATTCTTGTTTGCAAAGGAAAACATTGTTGTATTTGAAAGAGCTTAATAAACTCAATGAAGTTTCCGTTATTGGCGACTATGTGAAATTCGGTAAGTATAGATTTTTTTTATTTAAACATGAATACTTTACCAATACTGAATAAACACTAAGATTATTAAAGAAACAATTCAATTGTCATTTATAGTTTACAGACAAAGAAAGTTTGCGGGTACCAAAATGCCCAGATGATACAGTATAATGTTCATTACACAAACCTGTATGTAACCAAATAAGTCTATTGATATTATCTTACTTAACTAAAACACTAAACAGATACATAACACGGCTTCGTGGAATATACCCAGATCGGAGCGGAACGGACCAAAGACTGATAGAATTAGACGCTAAAATCTGACGAAGAGATGTTTACACGTGTAATGCCGTACTTGTAATCTCCACAGCATCCTAGCCAATAAATTAAGTTACTTAAAGAAACACATTGTCGTAAAGGGATGAAAGCCCTGTTCGCTTAAATAAAAGATAAAAAAACACTAAACACTTGAAAAATATTTTGATTTATTTTAGTTAAAACAAATGAAACAGAAAATGGCAGTCTCAAAGACAGTATTGATGAAGAAGCAGCAAAGAACAAGAATCCGGAAGATCTATCTTACGTAATAGATCGAGCAGTTGATAAGTTTTTCAATAATCACATACTGAAGTTTAACGCTTTGGGAAAGGATATTGCTGTTCCTGATACAGGTAAGTATTGTCCTATCTTTAATCATACAATTGTAGCTAAAACTACAAATACGTTACACAAGAATATTTCTTGTAGCTTCTATAAGTATCAGTCTAATGAAATTGCCAAGATAATACTAGGTACTTGGTACATTTAGATCAAAGCGTTTCGAAAAGTTTGTTTATTAAAATGGTGCCTTAAAGTATGGAACTGAATGTAAAATTGTTCAATTTATTAGAAAATGTATAACGACAGAAGAAGAATACCACTTAGGAATTGTCAAATAACTTATGGGATATCTGCTGTAATGTTTTAGTGGAAGACTTTGTTGGTCGGAAGCGCAAAGGTGGCGGCGGCGGCGGCGGCGGAGGTGGACATGGCCACGGCGGCGACGATGGCGGCAAAAAGAAAATGATGATGATGGCGATGATGTGCATGAAGATGAAGTTTATGATGGTCAATCAAAAGCTTTATATCATTTCCTTTATGCATTTATGTCTCTTATCAACTGGTTTATCATATACAACACCGTAATTCCAGTGTTTGTGATAAACAAATGATACTAAGTTCAAATCATCAATCAGTTTCCCATACTCAAATTTGTGAAAAGGTCTGTACACACTAGGAGTCTCGGAAGTCGAAGGGACTTACTAAGAGGCCATCTATGACACTGTCACGCACAGGACTGATTAAATTATTCGTCTAAGTTGATAGGTTGGGTCGGTTGCAGATGGTGCCAGCTATGATGGGCATGATGGGAATGATGTCATTCAAGGGGATGATGTTCAGCATGATGTCCTTCATGGTTTCCAAGGTAAATTAAATCTATTTGCTGAACGAAACGATTACTGTAGCCTTCGACGAGAATAATGTAGAAAGATATTCTTTCAACTACTACAATTTGACTTTTATCTAATGTTATTTACAAAA
Organism: Hyposmocoma kahamanoa; assembly: GCF_003589595.1. Taxonomy (NCBI): domain Eukaryota; kingdom Metazoa; phylum Arthropoda; class Insecta; order Lepidoptera; family Cosmopterigidae; genus Hyposmocoma; species Hyposmocoma kahamanoa. Next base: position 6,320,207 of record NW_020653900.1, on the reverse strand, counting down.
ACGATTCATTATGCTAAACTCAGTAATACTCTGCAAGTATATGCCATTAGCATTTTTATCAAAATAATTTTGAAATTTACAATTTATGCAGTTTCAACTACCCGCTACAAGTCTTATGATGTTTGCAGATGATGCTATTAATGAAAATTTTGGAAAAGAAAGGAGGCGGAGGCGGCGGTAGCGGCGGGGACGGTGTAAGTTCTCATAAACGCCTGTCTAAGAAATTATAGCAAAGTAATCGTATAAACATTGCAAGACAACCAATCCAGAGGTCACGAAGTTGTTTTACCATTACCCATTGGGGAATACAATACTAGTTTTCCACTATATTAATGGTTCTCAAAGTCAAATAAAGAAATGTGGTGATACTTACATATTTAGGCATTCTTAAAAATACATTTCTATAACCGTAGAAAAACAAATAAGTAAGCAAACTCCTTATCAAATACAAGATCAAAAACATTTGAAAGAAAATTAACAAGGCTTAGTTAGCTTAGAGGGAAAGAAGTTTGTGAAGGGAATATTTTAAACTCCATTAAATATACAAAATACAGACTCGACTGTTCGTATAAAGGATTATTTGATAATACATATTTACAGGGTTGGGCAGCAGGTGGCGGCGGCGGCGGGGCGTGGATGCCAGCAGGTATATTCCCAGTATAATAATAAAGGTGTAAGTAAACATTCACCTGCCTTTTTGAGCAGTGAAAGTATTATGATCTTTGTAAACCAATTTCTATCAGATTCTTGATTGGCCTAATCGAGATTTTTTTTTTCAACAAAACAATACGTTCCTATAGCTAAATAATCAAAAACTAAGAACACTGATAACAATGAACATTTTACAACAATTTTTGTGTTTGCAATTGACATTTTACTTGGTTTATAATGAATAAATACGTCTCTTAAAAAGGCTAATGATTTACTTACACGTGTTACACTTATTTCACAGTTATGACCTATAATGTGCAGAATTTTATTTAAAGGTCTTTGAAAACATTTTGTCAATGGATCAGCATAATATTTTATGGTCCAACACTTTTTACTTGGAAGTGAACTGCAGGTATCGTACAGGGCGTTATGGTCGATACAGCTTTGATGTAATTTATTCAAGGTGGTGACTACGGCGGCGGCGGCGGCGGTGGCGGAGGTGGCTACGACGCGAACGGACAATGGCAAAGCCGATCAATCATAGAAAGAAACCCGGAAACTTTACAATACAATACTGAGGACTTCCAAGATAGAATTGCCAATAAACCCATTGTATCTTACGTTACGCCCATCATCAGGTACAACAATAATATTAACATGAAAAAACCTTTTTCCATAGTGAAGAAATTAAACGATGAAGTTATTAAACTCAATCAAGATGCAAAAGAAAAATCAAGAAGCAAAAGAGAAGCAGATAATAAGATTTCATATATTAGAGATGTTACAAAAGATAATGACAATAGTTCAGAAGAGATTGAAGAATTTAGTGATTTTAGAAATGATCCTTACAATAACAATGCTTACAGCAAATTTCATACTGTCTTGAAAGGAACACCACATCCCCTTTTCAAAAACCTGAAAAACAATGAAATGAACAATATAGCGTCTCATCTCAGAATAAATAGACAAGTACCAATATATGACAGCAGTGTATCTATTGATGATGGTCCAGACTCCTATGAAATGGATACAGCTTACAATTTACCTTTAGAGAGATTTGACGATGACTTTATTGATATAACTTACCCAAAAATAGAAAATCCAAAAAACGGTATTACAAAAAGTACTATCCAAATTCCGAAAACAAGAAAGAAACGCGGTATAGTCGACATACTTCAAAACGCTTACATGTACTGGATTAACAATTTACTTGGCTTGAATAATTATAAAAAATATCAACCAAAATATCCTAAATACAAAGTTATAAATGGTATAAAATATGTTTATCAACCTTGGATGCAAATGCCTAAAGCAAAAGCACCTAAAGAACTCCAAAGTAATATACCGACCGTTATCAAAGAAGATGGTTTCAAACCAATAGTTGCGGAAGATTTTGAACCAAGCCCCATAATAACAGCTGATGATTTTAATAAAGGAGAAATAGTAGAGGGAGCTGTAGAAAGTAGAATGACGAAGAAGATGAAAAAATTTAAAGATACAGTTAGTGAAGTTATAGAGGACAATCCCTGGCAATGACTATATTACATTATGAAGTTTTACGTGTTGGATAATTTGGTTGTGCCTGATATAAGATCTTTTATGTTTTTATAACATAGTTCACGTTATTATTATTTATTTTACGTCTGTCTTTATTATTAGATGATAAGATTGTGTAGTTGATATTTATTTGTATGTAGTTGATAATTTATGTATTTTTGCATCTGCATCAGTCAATAAATTGCTTTAATGGAATTGGTTGTAGTTTCATTGTCTAAATTTGTGTTTATTAATGCTTGCAATGATACTAATATTTTCAATTTCACCATGCTTTAGGGGGTGATTATGTTCAACAATATAAACAACTTTCACTATGCCATCAACACGACAAGAAGAACTATGTATGCCCCTCAAATCGAAAAATAATGTAAAAAAGTCCAAGGCACATTTTGGTCGAGTATCTATTATGCCGACTGCCTCTGCCTCTGTGGCCGAACGGTTACCATGCCGGACTGCCACGCAGAGGTCCCAGGTTCGTTTCCCGGGCCGGGAGAAATATTTGTATGACATACATTTGTTTCTCTCGTGAGTTTGGGTGTAATTTGTGGTTGTCTATATGTGTGTCCATGGCACCCGCGACACAGGGTTTCCCTAGTGCGGGGCTGTGTTGAGTGTGTTGAGTGTGTGTTATTATGAGCCTTGCTCTTGTCGGTGTAGTCTCCTCCATTCCTCAAGGTCCTATAGCTGTTTCCACTTTGATATGCTTCTTTATTTGTTCACTGCATGCTATTCTTGGTCTTGCCGGTCCTTCTGTCTTTGGCCAAATTCAATCCATCAAAATCAAATCCAAATTATAAATTCATCATACGTACAATTGACGCAATATTAATATTTGCAACGATTCGTCTTATCGCTTTATCTTTCGAGTACAATAAAAGAAAATAGTGAGTCGTCTTGTTAATGCACTTGTCATATTATTTATGCTTATACGTATGCTGCTCCTCATCTAATTAACGCATTTGCATTAAAGTTTTATTGTCACCTAAAAAAATGTCAATTACGCCGATATTGCAAAATCAAAGTCAAAATATTATCATGAAATTATACAAATCCTGTAAATAAATTTACAAATTATAAACGTCATTTCCTATGCTACTGCTCGTTCACTAAGAATTCCTTGTTTTCAAACAGTGAATTCTGAGCTCTATTTTTCGTTTTTTAAAACGGATATTTGACCACCTTGTCACTTAGCCGCGGTTTAATATGGCAGAACAGAATGTCTACTTATGGAACATAATACAGTACCATATTTCGCGATTTTAAGCAGTAACGAAGAAATTAGTTCACGGCAATACAGGTTCATTCAGAACTCAAACTATTTCACCGACTTAAGTTTTTTATCTAAAGCGCCATCTTCCATATCATACAAGAACTATTTTCTTCACTGGCTCTAATCCAAATCCAACCATGTATAACCATGTCCACACAATAACGCAACCTCTTCACTACTCTGCTAGCTGATTTAGTTCTACAATAGGCTAAAAGATGGCGCTAGTCACAAAATCAGCACGAGATAGGTAGTTATTTGCCATTCCAGTTGTACTATTTACACAGAATTTTGTTTTATTGTACCTATTTAGATATTTACCGATTTAATTAAAACTAAATTTCTACACCATTGTGCCAATTCAAGTAATTTATATACCATTATTTCGTTCATAATAGCAATATCCGATATGGTCTAGTGGCTAGGATACCTGGCTCTCACCCAGGAGGCTCGGGTTCGATTCCCGGTATCGGAAATAGTTTTTGTTTTTTTGCCACGTATTAGTCCGTTAACTATTAGTGTAATTAGTAGTTCTTTTATGTAATAAATATAGTTTCCGGAAAAAGATAATAACGTTATCTTATTTATTTGTACAACTAACCTCTATTCTTGAGAGAAAACCTCATGGCCACAGAGGATCACACCATAAATGGATGTTTTGCTTAGATCCTGCACAGAACTCTAATTAGTGACAAGG
>NW_020653900.1:6201090-6316025 GCF_003589595.1 Hyposmocoma kahamanoa | reverse complement strand
TGGATGTTTTGCTTAGATCCTGCACAGAACTCTAATTAGTGACAAGGGCCGCTCTGATGCACCAAATAATAGTTATGTATATGTAATTTTTAAAGATAATAAATATCAATCTATCAGCGCAAAAATGGTGTAACCCCATTTCAATGCTTTAAAAAAGAATGAGGGATCTAAATGACCAAATTCATTTTATTATATACCTATAGTAATGACAAATATATGACTATATGGCCAATATTTATAATTATTTTATTTTTTATAGACTAAAATAGCATCCAAATATACGTATAATAATAACGTGGCTACTTTGGTATCATTTAAGGCATAGGTTCCCTAACGTTTTGGCTCACCGCCCACTTAGGCAAGATAAAACAATTTGAAAGCGCGCCACCACATAAACTACTTGAAAACACTTATTTTTTGCATTAGCTTAACACAAAAAATTACAAGGAGAAAAAATATAGTATATATATGTAGCATAGTAAATTCAGGTTTTTTTTTTTTTCAAATGCATTTTAGACATCATCAACGCCCAAGGTTTCTTCAACGCCCATTGGGGGCAGTAGGGACGACTTTGGGAAACTATGATTTAAAGTAATGTTGTTGGAAAAAATGTGAATTACACCACTTTTGTTTTATGTAACTTTGGTTGAGTTCAAAACAATGAGATAAAAGTAATATACAGGACAACATTTTAGCACAAATTTGATGATTTATTATCGAAGTTTTCTTCGCAGTGATTTTACAATGTCTAACATTAACAACAAAGTAATAAATATTTATTAATCTTACTAGGAACAATTAAAAACTGTACACTAAGTATTACTCATAAATTTGCATAAGTACCCTTTTATTTTATAGGTAATGAAATTGCACACTCATTCATTAGTAAGGCAGATTCCCCTAAGAGTAAGAAACTCCAGAGTCGCTCTTCTTGTAAAATAGACATTTGTTCACTTTATTACTAACCGACTTCAAAGGACGAGGTTCTCAATTCGGCAATTTGTTTTTTTGTGTATGTGGCACAATTACTGAACCAATTTAGATTTTTTTTTGTTGGAAAGAGGGTATCTCACTATTTAAATTTGAAGAAAATATTTCACCTCTAAGGGTGGCAAACCAGGGAACGAACCCGGTTTTGCGCACTTTCCGGTAAGCAATTGTTAACTTTTCAGTTTCAGCTTGTAGTATATACATTGTATAAATTTCGACAAGTATTCGAATAATGCCAAGAGACTTGTAGGAGTACCTTCGTTTTATTTAGCCCCACACTAGGGACACCCAGTACCGTGGATGCCATGGAGACATACATAAACAACCACAGACTATATATAAATGCAGGCCATACAAATATTTCTCTCAGCCCGGGAATTGAACCTGGGTCCTCCAAGTGTTAAACCAGAATGGTAGCCGATCGGCCATGGCGGCAGTCACATCAAATCAAAAATATTTACAGTAATGTCTGTGGATGATTTAGCTAAAACCATGTCATGTGTGATGCACCACTCACCCACGTGATGCATCACTCGGAAACAGTACGCGTGATGCTAATATTACAGAGTGATGTTTATGATGCGTGATGCGTAGTGAAATGAGTGATGGTGATATTACGGAGTGATGTTTATAGTCTAAGTAATGCGAGTGATGCTGTAATGGTAACATCACGGAGTGATGTTTGTTTAAAAGACATGTCATGTGATAGTAATATTACGCGTACCTAATGCAATGTTAATGCATCTGATTTGGAATATTGCAGTAGAACGATGTTTGTATTAGCACCCAAATTATTTAATAACTTACTAAATGGTGTAAAAGGATTAAACCGTAGACAATTTAAAATGAAATTGCATAATTTGTTAATCATACAATCAATCCAAGATGTAAAAACATGAAGATGGTATCAGTTAATTGCGTAGGTATTGATATACCATCACTGAAAATTCTGTGAATTGAACTGAGAGCAGAGCTATAAGAGGACATTTAATAAAAGTGAGGTTATGTAAGAACTTATAATTAACGTCTGATTTTTATAGTGCATTTGTTATTTTACAACTTACTAGATGATGAAAACAAATGAAACAGTAGACATTTAAAATGAAATTGCATAATTTGTTAATCGTAATTGTTGTTTGATTAAATAGAATATTTTATTTTTTACCTGGTAATTTATAATGTAAAATTTGACCAGGATGAGCGTAGGTTGCCAGACGGTTCTTAATATTTCGTAATTTTTGTTGGATTCTCTCGAGTAATATTTAAGTAGATCTTGTTTATAATGCAAGTTTAAATTCTAGAAATGCGTTTTACAGGTTTTTCAAAACGAATCGCGTTTTTAACCGACTTCAAAAAAGGAGGAGGTTCTCAATTCGTCGGTATATTTTTTTTGTTGTGTTAGACTTTGTGATGTTGTGGGTAACAGTGATATGATATCACTGTTACCCACAATATGATATCACTGATATCATAGTGTAATATCACTTTTACGGGAATGTAATGTAATATCACATTACTTTTCGAGGTACTGTTTTGCGCACGTCTAGTATTTTTTTAAGTATTCTTTCCCCCATTTGGATTGGATAGGCAAAGGTTCTACCATACAGTCTCTTCATATATCGCACACTAAACCAAATACTGTCGTAATTAGAGGTCGGTCATGGAAAACCTACCAAGTCGAAAAAATCATGTTTCAGAAAAATAATAATTTAATAAATAATTTTTTCGCATATTTTTCTAACATTTTTCCTTTAATTTTCCACATTTGACGTTGACACCTGCCAATGTAGAAGTTACTGAACGAAAACGATGGAGCCATTACAAAGGATTATTTTGCTATTGTGAAATATTATATATTTTACAGTACAGGGTTAAGAGCTCGTCAAGCTTCACACTAATGATTTAAATCCCACTATGCCGCTTACGATAAGAACGGTCCAAAGTACAAAGTTGACGTGCTCTTGACTGTACAAGTTTATATTTTAATTCGCTTCAATTATAACTTCAAAAGACATTTCTAAATGTAGAACATAATCTATGCCTTCAAAATTATATTTGTTCAATTTTTCAGAAAAAGTTATGACTATCGTTGGTTAATTTAACGGAAACGACTGTTACTCAAAATTTGTGGAATTAAGAGGACACGATTTGAAAATTAAAAAAAACGAATGAAAGTAAATTTCATTTAGAATATCGTCGGTGCTTTGTAGAAAGGGCGCAAGCGACATTTCGAAAAAAATCCTGGGGATCATACTGTTCAAATATTTACTTACGTCCTGTTTTAAATTCAATACAGGTTTTAAGTTTTAAAAATGGATAATTAAGTATTACGTAAAAATAAAAATAATCACATTATTTGCAATATATTGTAATTGTAATTTTTGTAAAAAATTTGTGGAAATAAATAAATTTATTATTATTATTAACTGCCTCCGTGGCCAAACGGTTACCATGCCGGACTGCCACGCAGAGGTCCCAGGGTCGATTCCCGGGCCGGGAGAAATAGTTGTATGGCCTACAATTATTTCTCTCGTGAGTTTGGGTGTAATTTGTGGTTGTCTATGTGTATGTCCATGGCACCCGCGATACAGGGTTTCCCTAGTGCGGGGCTATGTTGAGTGTGTGCGTTATTTATTTATTATTATATTATTACAATAAGATCCATTCAATACTTTCTTTTTTAATTGTGTTTTCTCAATTCCACAATTTCGAGTTAGGACAGTATTCGATTTTATGGGCGATAATTATTATATTAGTTTTCCTTGACATGATTAGTCGGATCTAGTCAAAAATTTGTCAGATAAACAAATATTTTTTCAAATATGTTTCCTACATTTTTCCACATTTTTGACAGTTGACAAAATTGAAGATTCTGCACAAAAACGATTGAGCCAGAGATTTTTTACGTGCTTATTTTTATTCGCTGGTGTCCACTCGTTCAAATGTTGATTTTTAGTCTAAAAGATTTATTTTACGTGCTTATTCTTATTCGCTGGTGTCCACTCATTCAAATCTCGATTTTCTTAGTCTAATTTATTTTATAATTCACGCTAAATAAAACTTAAAAAAATATATTTAAACCTAGGACGTCATGTAAGCCTTCAAGTAATTAATATTTTTTCCAATTTTTCAGACATTTTTTTCGGAAAATCTTCGACTATTTGAAATTTTTCGGAAAATTACCCACGAGTAGACATATTAAATAAACCACAGAGTATGATAGGATAGACCATTTGACGTATGTCAAGGATCAAGACAAGCAGACGATGCCAAAGGGCAAAAGTGGTGTAAGCCGCTTACACCACTTTTGCTCTATAATTTTGTGATATTAAAGATTGTGTGGCGTTATGGACGTAATTTTTTATCTCCATAACGCCACTTGTCGTACAAAAAAATCTTATTTCACCATTCCTTAAAAGTTCTTATTGTCAGGAAACCACCAAAACGGCAAACAACTAAAATTGTGAGTATAAATATTCCTAGCATTCTTCTTTCAAACATAAGCAATGTATACGAATTTTATTATTGCAACTACAAGAATTACAGGCGTTCATATTTCAGCTCAAATATGCTATAATAAATAAATAGTAATTGTTAGTCTACATATAGTCCTACTACTGGGCATAGGCCTTCTCCTCTCATAATGGAAGAGCTAGAGCTGTAATATAATGCGGATTGTTTTAAAGATGTGTCCAGGTTTCGTCATGGAGTATTCCTTCGTCGACCAGCTTTACTTAAATTTCGCACATAAATCCTGAAAACTCAGAGGTGCAAGCCGTGATAACTACGTTCGAATGAACCATTGACTTTTACTAGAACGTTTAATCCTATAGCCGATCGAATTAATTTTTTTGTATAAGTAGCGCTCCTTGTAAAAGAACTCGTCCAGGGTGATACTGCCACTTTACTTATTTCTGCCGCCAAGCAGTAATGTCAGCATTACTGTGTTCCGGCTTAGAAGAGTAAGGGTGGTGGTGAAACAGTGCATGTGCACATGTGAACTTATCAACTTAGACTTAACATAGTCGTTATGACTAAGACATAAGTAATCTTTGCGATTTAAAGCTCTGAGTGGCACTGCAACTGTCATGGACAGGCGTGTAGCTTACCATCAGGTGCACGACTTGTTCGTCCCGTCACTTGATATTATAAAATCGCACCTTTCGAATAAAAGTGACCTAATTAAAAAAATAAACTAAATGAGTTTATACCGTCAAACGACTTTTAAAAACATTTTTCATAAGGTTTGTAATCTGAAACTGTCTCTGAAGCTCGGATAGTACACACTTACTCACTATATTGGTGTCTATCATATTATGTTTGTAATTCCACTCCCCCGTCGGTAAAACGACAAAAAAGTGACGTGAAAAAATTGACCTCAATAGTCATTCATCCCTTAGTTTGCCACCCTTAGAGGTGGAATATTTTCTTCAAATTTCAATGGGACCACTTCTGAGGTAACCTCTTTCCATCAAAATCGGTTCACAAATGAGTTATCGCGTAACATACATAAATACAAAAAAACTTATTGTCGAATTGAGAACCTCCTCCTTTTTTGAAGTCGGTTAAAAATTCGTTTCAATCAAATGTAATACGTTTCGTCGTGTAACACTTTTCAGATTGCAAGTTCATAGTATCAATCATTACTCTCGGATTTTTCGTTGCCAGTGCGCTGTCGGAGAGCAACGAACTCAACAGATTTAAGTTTTCTCGCATTTTGCAAAAAATCGTCCTCTACCGATATTATGTTTAATTTATGATTATTTTATTATTATGATTATTTTAAGGTCCAATGGTGTTAGTGTATTTACAAAATACAATACACCGCGAACTAAGCTAAGCTAACTTAGCTCACGTAGCCGGGGATCTTTTCGTACTTCGGTTTACACCGCGAACTGAGCTAACCGAGCTCACTAAACTAATCCAACCATAGCTATATAAAATATGTCGCCCTTCTGTCACCCTTAACCCCCACACATATTTATAATCACTACTACGTATTTTTTAGCTTAGCTTTGCATGCAACTACGTGAGCTAAGCTAACTTAGCTAGCTTCGTTCGCGGTATGGCCTGCGCTTTATTCTGTTCAGGAAAACACGTGTCACGTTTAAGGAGGCTTTTAATTAGCAAAAATATAACATTCCTTTTTAAAACTCACTATAGTTCTGTGCTTGTATAGTTCCATAGGATTATAGTGAAAACTAAAAAGAGTGCCTTTGTGATGTGGTTTGTGATATGATAATTGACAGATTAAAGTACAGGAGTAGAAAAAAAGTTAGTGACTGTAGGTTAGTGGTAATACTAATAAATAGTATAAAAACTTACACAAAATTAACATGAAAAGTGGCTGGCTACTCTCTTGATCGCATTTCGATCTAATAGATTCATGTGAGACTATTCGATGTCCTAATCGATAATTCGATCGATAAGTAGATAATAAAGTGATGTTCATGCTACCTGCAATGGTTTTTTTTTGCGGATAACATGGCATTGAAACCATCAACCCGCGCCTCTACAAACATGGTAGACGCACTGCAAAAGCGAGGCAACGCCATCAACATTCTAAATCCCTTATTGTTTTTACCTTTTTATATTTAATATTTTAAATATTTATTACCTTTGAATATAACATCAACTGCATCCAAATAATCTAAATGCAGTTCGCGTCACAACATTTGTTGACATTCTTTTGGTCAAACCCAAACGAAATCCGGAACTAAACAAAATAATTTCTATATAAATCATCAAAAGCTACAGTCGTTTAACCTCCAAATTAGTCTGGGTCAATAGCTACGAATTATCGTGATATTGTCATTCAATTAATGATTATGACCACAGGTGCCCGTGCGCAGGGAAGCTGTCGCTTTCGAAAGGCCCAGTTGCAATAAAATTAATCTACAGTAACTAGTGTTATCCGTTGGTTAGTTGTCATGTATAAATATCTCGATATTATGCTATTGTACACTAGAATTAATATTTTTTCGTTTATTTATATAATAATTTTAGAAATGGGCTTGCGACACATTACTGTAAATAATTACAACTTTTTTATTAAAAAACCAACCAAGCAAACTTTTGAGTTGCTTATCGACTTTCGCTGTGTTTGTTTTATCTATTTGGCAAGTTCTAATGAAATCAATTAGCGGAAAGTGAATGAAATACAATATACCAGATTCGTTCCCAAATTTGCCACCCTTAACTTAGTAACGTTTAATTTATCATAACTATTAATACAAAGATCGAACACTTAGGAAAATTTCCTTCCATCCAGCCGGATTCGAACCGACGTCTTCCGTGCCAGATGCTGTGCCAACTAAGCCACGGATTTTTTCTATGTACTTGTTGTCGGATCCTTGTATTTGATTTTCGACGACTTTTCAGCCGTAGCGCTCTATTAGAAATCTGCGAAAGTTTTTCGTCACCCAATTAGGTAATTTTACAGCTACCAGCCCTGGCTAGAGATGTCGCTATTAACTATTTCGTTAAATTTTTTCGTGAAATTTTATTTATTTAACGTTGGGCGACTGTAGCCTGTTCCCATATCACGACTATCTGTCGTGACTGTGTCGTGGACGTTTATTATCGTTGAACGACTGTCGTGTCCAGCCGTTCCCACTAGATCGTGACGACAATTTATCGGTTCACGGCAGCCGCCTTGTCGTTCACACGACAAACTGTCGTCACATTTTTATCGTCGTTCTAGCTCTTCCCATTGTCACAACAGTCTGTCGTCGTAACGTCAAAAAACTCGTTAACGACAGTTAATCGTGTTGTTCTATGTGTAAACAACTTCATTTAAATATACAATCCACAACACTTTGAACTGATTAACTATCGGTTAAAACGACATAATGCGAACGCGCCCTAAGAAGTGGAATATTTTCTTGAAATTGTAATGGGACTACTGACTTGAAATGGCCTTTCCAACAAAAAAAAAAGAATTATCGAAACCGGTTTACAATTGTCCGAGTAATCGTATAATAAACACAAAAAATACAGTCCAATTGAGAACCTCCTCCTTCATGCTGATTTTGATTCAAATAGGAATCGAACCGATCGGGTAGTCTCGAAATCAGATGGGTTTCCGACCGAGAAAATGAACCTGATTCCTACTATATATTTCTAATGTGTGAGTTAAATCAACTATAGTTCTGATTTGATATGTCAAAATTTTCCGATCGGCCAGTTGTGAATCGCAATTATGCGGCTCGACACGCAAGAGACGCAGTTTCCGATCGGGAAAGGCAATCAAAATCAAGCTGCATGTTTGATGTCGTTGAAAAATGTCCTCGAATAACAAGTATTAAGCTCTCTAGAAAACACAAAACCAAAAATTGTAGATGCAATTACGTGTGTTATAAGCAACTGATTTTTTTAAAATTAAAAAGTATGCATTTCATTACAACTTGTACTGAATCAAAATTAGAAAAGTGGTGTTCCGAAATTTGAGTTAATTTGCTTTTCTAAGCGAAACCACACGTGAAGCCATCGCTCACATTTCAGAATATAATTATATTGAGATTATCATGCGCCATGTGTTGTTCAAATATCTATTTCATAGCACAATACTAACAAACGTATTTTACTTTAGTCAACATAAAACGTAACAAAAAAGCTCATTCGTTTGACGAGCCTTTATCTCTACATTTTAACCATAGTTAAACAACAGTTAAGCGCGCAGTTTAACCGGTCGTTGTCATCGTCCACTGCACATGGTCAAAGACCCAGATCTCTTCACCTTGCTCTTGAACATGGTTTGGCACGTAGTGATGGGAAAAATGTGGATTTCGACATCGATAAAAAATTGCGTTTTTTTAACTTATGGGTGTTCTAACATTTTTCATTGATCTTTGTAATACAATATGATCAATATCAGCCGTTTCTATTTGCTCACCCACAATAATTCTTGAATGATAAATACGTAGAGTTTATTCTTTTTAATATTTGGTCGTTCATAACATACTGGTTCTTTAAGTTAAGTTACTTTTCAACCCTGAAATGGTGAGACATGGGTTTTTGACACCAATATTCGTGTGGAAATTGTGCCACAAGAAACCTGCATCGATTGAGCTCAAATTTAAATGACAAATTCTATTCACTGTTCTACTAAGTCATTATTCAATAGCATCCTATCGATAAATTTACTGTCCATCCTTTCTTCAAGGCGTGAAAGAGACTAGAAACCTCTCTCCTCCTCACACTCGCAGAATCCAACACTAAAGTTCCAAACTAGTAAGCCGTCCGAACGCTCGCGCACCGCACGTATACAGCAGACGCCTTTCTTTTGACCTCTTTCCGTTAACCTAATTCGAACGTAAACAAAACTTTAATCAGTGATTTTGGTGGCCGTTATGGATACATTTTTACTACAATTAAGGTAATTATTTTTCTAATCTTTTGCTGATTTTTGTTACATAGTTGTTTTTTTAGTTTGTTTTGTATTATGTTTTCTTTTCTATTTTATTGTTTATTTATGCTCCGTTGTGCGAGATAACAGTATATAGTATTGTATTAATATATCATTATTATTCTAAACGTTTATCACGAGTATGTAGGTTGCCGTGGTATTAACGAAAGCATTAAGATTCTTGTCACGAATCGTAAAATAAAACTAGGAGAGATTGAAGACGACAATGTTATTTTAATAATCTTAACTTTGTTTCCAATATGTAATAAGATAATATTGTCATTTATCACTAACGGCACTAACAATAGCTACATTATATATCGAATATACTATCGGATCGTTCTTTTACATTATTTTTTAGAATGAAGCTTAAGTTGTCCTACATGAAAATGTGGACGAGAGTGTACTAAGTTGGCCCAAAAACCGGGTGTTCATTACACAGGACGTTTCATTCAAGTAATACAGAACTTGGTAAATTATTTACTTGGTAACTCAATGTTAAACTTAGGAGTTCTTCAGAGCACGATCTTAGGCCCTACTTTAGTCTTCAATACCATATAGGTATATAGCTTAGATCTTTGTGAGATAGAAACTTAGAACGAAGATTTTCACATTGGCGTAAACAGAATATTAAATCCAAATAAAATTAATATATTCAATAGACTACAACCTCCTTATCACAACATTTTCTAGCTAAATTGAATTATTAACATATCTGAAATTAGCGAAATGAGATCTTTTCTTAACTCTTTATTTATTTAGGGGCTTTGATCATTATGTTGTATGTCGGGTCCATTATAAAAACGATATATTAAGAAAACACTTAATATAAATCCAGACAGATAAATCAAAATACTACTTAATCAAACATATATACAAAATCTTCGTGGCACCAATGTTCGCTCTGACAAAACCTTCATTCGCCCTTCGCATCGAATACAAACGTTAGTTTAATGGAACATGTCCCATAGCGCGCATAGGCTGCGATCCGGATCGCAGCCTATGCGCGATGACTATTTGACCCCTGTTTAATTTTATGTGGTCAGACCAAGGAATACGTGGAGGCTCACCTTGTATGGTCTTGTACCGATTCCCTTTTCCCGGGTCCTCATATCGAAATACTCCTTCCAACGAAAATGGAACTCGCTGTTATAGACTACGACCACTTCATAGAAATCAGGCACATTGTCAACCACGGGCCCATCTGCAGCAGCCGCAATGGCTAAAAGGTCCGCCTCCTCATTTCCTAACAAGCCAATATAAGAGCCAAACGAGATCTACAACTCCCTCTAATTTTAATACCTTGTTTAGTTTCAGTTTTACTGTCAAAAAAACCAAATCAGCTTAATTGGTATATATTTTTTGGTGACAATAAAACTTTGGGTGTCAATATCTCGGAAATTACTAACTGGTCCTGTGATCTTTCCCTAAAGATAAAGACATAAAAAGTATTGTGATTACCTTTTCTGGTTCTTGGTGTTTCCAAATTTAAATCTTCAAATATTGACTCGCCGGCTATCTGGGCGACGTGTAAGCCGTTTTGCTATATTTCTGAAATCTTGATGTAATCTGGTATTGGTTACGATATTAGATAATATAGCACTGACTTAACACCATTACAGTAATTTAAAAACCACAACAGCCATCCTCAACCACAGGTAGCAGTTTGGTGATTGTTATGAAGCTCCAATCCATGGGCGTAGCCAGGATTTAATCAGTCCCTTGAATAAATCTTGGCAAGCAACCAAAGACACGTTCATATACTGTCTTGTCCTAAGACGAGAAGTGACCACTAAGACAATGATACAAACTTATAAAATTCTTGGAACTCAAAAAATTCACATCGTGTATAGCTCCAAGCAAGTATCTCTCTTTCTCCCTAATCGTTCCCTCATGCCTGAGGATCATGGTCAACTTCGTGCCACTTTCAAAGAGGATGATCTGCCTCCATCGATTTCTGTCTAGCGCGTCCCTTACGACTTTGCAAAATTTGGACAACAATGAGTTAGTACGTATCTCTAAAATTATTCGGTCGGTTGAAATAATTAATAGGGTTGTAGAAAAGTGGATGGTTCTTATTCACGAGTAATTACGGCGGTATTTTGTTGTCACAGTGAAGAAGTATAGTCATAAAATTGGTTTCACCAACATCTTAAATTTTATGATCCTTATAGATAGCAGTTAAACGGTAAATTAGTACATTACCATACAAAATTGGATAGCTCGTTTCAGCAGCACATCTGAAGCATCAGTTAATCTAAGCTGTGGTCGACCGCGAGATTTTCCGTAACTTAACTGCTTCCCAGACCATTTGCCTACTTTACAACCGATTTGTTGGGTGCTCATTTACTCACTTTTCTTCGAAATTTGCTATAAGAACCACAAAGTATGATGGAACTTACCCATATGCGTACTTGTTACTTCATTTATGGATCAGATCTCAATTC
This sequence comes from Hyposmocoma kahamanoa, assembly GCF_003589595.1. NCBI lineage: Eukaryota > Metazoa > Arthropoda > Insecta > Lepidoptera > Cosmopterigidae > Hyposmocoma > Hyposmocoma kahamanoa. The sequence continues at coordinate 6,304,181 of NW_020653900.1, read as the reverse complement.
CTTAAATTTCTAAAATGAACATGGATACTTATTCACGAATCTAAAATTGACAAATTTCAGCTTTCTTAAATATCTTTCCGTGACCCAGTCTTCCCATTTACTGATTTTGCTAAGCTGACTATGCTTCTTTATTTTTCTAACGTCTTTCGATCTCATCACATCTACTACATATTATAGAACTAACCAGGTCAAAAAGCTCTTACCACAACTAAGGCAGGTAGACTAAAGCACTTAAGTTAAAAACCGACATCATTCATTTAAATCAACATATCGACCGACTAAAACATAAAAGTACAATTCATTTATTTCAAGTTGAATTCTAATAGCATCTTCACATCTTTTGACGTTTTCTCATTGAATAGAATATATTTTTTTTGTTTTCAGGAATCATAGACCCATATCATAATAATATGTTAGTGAAACATTTTAATTTAAAGTACGTCAGTAAGTACTGTTATACAAACTAACGCTAAAGTAAACAAGTGAGCACATGGAAAAATTCGTAAGATAAGATCTAGGTACAAGATCGATCCGACGCACAATTGGCACAAAGGTAGCCACGTTAAGGCAACAGTCGCTTGTTCGAGCCCAGTCAGATCGATGGATTTTTTCGTTGTGTTTGTTCGGTTTTTGTATCTTTCTATATTGTAAAAGTATCTTTGTATAGTAGAAGCTGTTTAAACCAATACAAAGGTCTATAGCAATCACATTATTCCGAAGGCGTTATTTGTTTACTTGTTTTTTTTTTTTGTACGGACTATATTACGGCCTATGTGCGGTGCACGTATAAACCTACTCAGATTTTTGTTGTTCCGCCATGTGTAGATTAATAAGTATTCTTTTTGTGATGTTTTTTAATTAATACAAATTAACAAAGAGAATTTCATAAGACCTGCTGACTCGACCTAAAGCATAGTTGGTAAAAGAAGTAGCCACGGTGAAGCAACAGTTACTGGTTCATGTTCTTTTTATCAATAATAGATATGTCATGTACAAATAAAATATCGTTAAAATAAGACTAATACAATAAAACTAATTATTTAATATATACATCAACACAGGTTTGATTTTCCCTAGCCAATATATTTAGATTTAACAACCAAACCTGCTTGCAATTATTTTCAGGATGACGTTATGACATTTTGTCATACGAGCCATAAACGCAACCATTTTTCCGCATTATGGCAAACCATTAACGTGCGGTTTGATAAACATACATGACGCACTGCCCCATCTCTATAAACAACATGGATTTTTTTATTTTGATAATAAGTTAGTGGAATTACATCTGTTTGCCAAGTTTTATTGCAATCGGTTAACGGAAAGTTTTTTGTTTTTTTATAATATCAACTGACGGGGCGAACAAGTCGTTTACCTGGTGGTAAGCTACACGTCTGTTCACAACAGTTCCAGTGCCACTCAGAGCTTTAAATCGCAAAGATCTGAAGGGCACTGCCACCGCACCCGTCACCCTGAGACATAAGTAGACAAGTCCCATGTGCCTGTAATTTCACCGGCACCCTTACCCTTCCATATCGGAACGCAGTAATTCTCACATTATTGCTTCACCAGCTGCCACTGGTTTAGTGATTTAGTAGACTGGTTTAGTAGATTCATCTCCTAATTTGCTACCCTTAAAGGTGGGATATTTTCTCCAAAATTGAATGGGACCACAAACGTTAGGAGTAGCCGCGTAACGTACATACGAAAGAAATATTTGTTTGAAGTCGTTTAGAAAATGAAGCATTTGAAATGCAAAGGTTAAAAAATAGATTCAGCATGATTATATTCCTGTACTTGAACGTGATGTTGTCCTCGATCTCAGAACACGCCTTACAACGTGACTCGCCATGCTAATTAGCAAACTTTAAGGGGTCGACTTTTACTTTCAGATTATTTTGCGGTTTTAGATACAGTGACGTCATTATAGATTCTACTTAATACATAATTTTTATATACGAAAGTTTCGCATAATTGATTCGTATTTGCTACAGATTATGACCGATGTTGGGTTTTTTTTTGTAACGAGACGAACAAGTCGGTTGCCTGATAGTAAGCTGTCTATAGTAGTTGCAGCGCCACTCAAATATTTGAGGGACACTCCCGCTGCGTCACCCTGAGACATAAGTTGACCAGTTCCATGTGCTTATAATTTCACCCTTACCCTTCAAAACCGGAACACAGACCAGAACACAATAATATAGCAACCTTGTTCTGAGCAACCGGAACAGCCTGCAGATTACCCAACTCCTCAATTACTTACCCTACGGTAATTGTGCTTGGGCTGTTACTAAGGGGTCTACAGACCAAACCCGCCGACCCGGCGACACAGCCCGGCTTGGTATCGGCGGCCTTATTTGTAATCTAATCCTACGACATGATTCTAGAAACAAGGCAGCCGACACCATCCCGCCCGGGTCGGCGGGTTTGGTCTGTAGACCCCTTTAGCTTACTGATGGTGACTTTATTGACTTTTGGACTACACTGTTTTGTATATTGTACGCAGATTTTTAGTTTTAATTTAAGTGTTATTTTAATTACTTCACATACATTTGTATGTTACAATTAATTTGTAATTTAAAGACATTCAAACACAAAAGAATGAAAAATTAAGAATTTTTTTATTTATTTATTTAATATTTATATGGCTGGAACAATCTTTCTCTCTCTCACTCGATCACAAAAAAGCTGTAGAGTTCCTTGTGAAAAATTTCGTCAACCTTAACCTATTTCTGCTGTCAAGCAGTAATGTTAATATTACTGCGTTTTAATTGTGAAGGGTAAGGGTACTGGTGAAATTACAGTCACATGGAACTTGTGAACTTACATCTCAGGGTCACAGGAGCAGTGGGAATGCCCCTCAGATCTTTGCGGTTTGAAGCTCTGAGCGGCGCGCCAACTGCCACGGACAGGCTTCACGTCACTTGGTTTCATAAAAAAAAATCCGAAAATGGAATTAACAATGCAGATCTTAGTTATAGTATATTAGATTAGATAGTACATTTTATAAAGACTTGCCATGCAAATATTTTACACAATTCTTATTTCACATTTTAAATGCACTCTACATAACGCATTTAAAGTTAAATTAATACAATAGTACAAACAAACAATCGCTCAAAAAAACGCTTCAAACGCTCACAACCAACATAGCCCTGCACTAGGGAAACCCTGTGTCGCGGGTGCCATGGACACACACATAGACGACCACAAATTACACCCAAACTCACAAACAAACAATAATTGGAATTTAACCAAAAAATAGGAAGTCAAAAATATTATAATAAGAATAGTTCAATTTTACATTTTATATTATCAAGTAATAATCTTCAACATTGTATTAGCATTCATTTACGAACAAATCATGCAATTTTATTTTAAATTGTCTACAATTTAATTATATAACAGCATACGGTAATTTATTAAATAATTTGGGTGCTAATACGAACGTCGTTCTGCTGTTAAATTCCAAATTGGGGCGTTGTTAATTAAAATGAAAGTCAAAAATGTATTTTAGCTATTCTTTTTATCATCTACACATTTTGAACGCATTGTTTCTCTGAAGATTGAATTTGCTGCTTATACCTTTCTTTCTTCCGAGGGCAGAGTTATTATTCTTAATTTAAATGAATGATAACCCTTAGAAACATAAAGAACCGATATCAATGTCATGACATGACCTAAAATACCATACGAGGTTCACGAAGCCTACAACATAATTTCACATTCTTTAAGGATGCGTTGACGCTTTCTCTTTAAACCTGCTTATGATAAAAAGGAGAATCGCATAAATTACAAAACTTTACGCGGTCCTTTTAAAAAAAAAGCGACCCATTATTACTACATCACAAAGAATTACTCTTTGTCACGCATATGTAGCCTCAAAATTGCGATATCTTTTCACTTTACAAAAGAAATTAATTAGAATCTTCACAAATATAGGCCAAACAGATTGTAAACCCCATTTTATGAAATATAAAATCTTGACTCGACTTGAGTCTATATACTAATCATCAAGACTTATATTAAAATCGTAAAGACATTCTATACATGCATTTTGAAATAGAAACAGATTGGTATTACCGTAATTCTAGATTATCACTATGTCAATAAAAATAAATTTAACAAACTTGCAGAAAGTAAAAAATATCAAGGTTTTTAAATTTCTAATAAATAAAAGCTATTATAATGTGAAAGAATTTTATAATATAAAATCCTTGGTACCTGAGTTTGTTAACTAGTTAATAAGAAACATTTTTTTTTTATTTAAGTTTAGTTACGGTAGAAAAAATACATATAATGATATCAAATTATATAAAACTGTTGGTAGATATCTATTTGAATATTAAGTAAATGTAACAATTGTGAGACTAGTCCTGTCTTCTACTATTTGGTGTTCAAGGTCATTAATTTGATCTCTATATTAATGTAGAGACGAAAATAAATGAGAATAAAGAATATGGAATACATAAAGAATATGGAATGCATGGGATACAGCGATGTTTGCCCAAAGCAGTAGTCTGGGGAACTGCTGCAATATAATAGTTTGCCACTATTTAACACCCAGAAGAAATGTGTCAGGGCCATGTTTGTTGTCAGTCAGCGAGAAAGTTACCTTACTTTAGAATACTGAAGATATTCATTTTACCATCGATGTATATTTATACGGCCTGTGTTTTTGTCACACAAAATCTAGACAAGTTTAATTTAGTCAAAACTAGATATCCTAGAAACATAAAGAATAAAATGCTGTAAAACAATTAAATTGTAGAGAATATGAAATGAAATTGCATAAGTAATTTTTTAGTTACACGTGCTACTACAATATTGATGATTTTTTACTTGATAATGTAATGTGTAAAATTGAAGTAATGTTTGATAATGTTTTTGGCTTCCTATTTTCATAATTAAATTGTTATTGTTGTTAATGCTGTTGTATAAATTTAACTTTAAATGCATGATGTATCAAAAGTGAAATAAGAAATGTATGTAACATTCGCATATTAAATAAGCTGCGGTAGCCCAATGGTGTAACCTACCGCTTCTTAAACAGAGGTTGTGGGTTCTATTCCGGGATCTCACCTCTGAGTTTCTCGCAATTTATGTACAAAATTTACCATGAGCTTTTCGATGAAGGAAAACATCGTGATAAAACCTGCACGACGAAAAAGGTTCACAACACTCGGAATACGTGGAAAGTCCCCAACCAGCATTGGATCATCGTGGCGGACTGTGGCGTAAAACCTGAGAGGAGACCCATGTCCAGCAGTAGGCCGCATAAATGGTTTGATAATAAGGATGAATAATATTTCCATGCCAGGTTTTAGCGAAATGTACGATCGTATATAGTAACTATAATACCTTATTGTTAACAACATTTTTCAGCGAATAAGTGTCTTGTATTCTTGTATTCTTGAGATTGCAATAGGTAGAGTATATCAAATTCTTAGGCGCGATTGACACGCCTCGGATACTGCGAAAAAATAATCAGTCGTCAATATCACTCTATCGAAATATATGAAACTTTAACTCTCGAGTAAAAGTAGTTGGTGTTACTAGGTGAAACCTCCCCCTTAAGGTGTAACACGTTTAAATTAACGGCCTATATATTAGGTGGTTTACAAGCAAGAAATTTCAAATCACAAAGATGTGAGGAGCACTGCCATTGGGCTCGTCACCTTGAGACATTACAATAACAATAACAGTAACAGTAACAGTATCAGTAACAGTGACAGTGACAGTGATAGTGACAGTGACAGTGACAGTGACAGTAACAGTAACAGTAGCAGTAGCAGTAGCAGTAGCAGTAGCAGTAGCAGTAGCAGTAGCAATAGCAGTCGCAGTAGCAGTAGCAGTGACAGTGACAGTGACAGTGACAGTAATAGTAACAATAATAATAATAAGTATTCACCGGAGCTAATACTCGAAGATGACCGCACCAAAATCTATTGGGATCGATCTATTATCGCGGACAGGACTATTCTTGGGAATAAGCCTGATATTGTGATATTGGATCGATTGCAGTCGAGGGTATTTCTTGTGGACGTCACCATCCCGCATGACGAGGATCTCGTGAAAGCTGAAACCGAGAAACGCCGGAAGTATCTCGACCTGGCGCACGAGATCACCGACATGTGGGATGTGGCCTCCACTGAAATAATCCCAATTGTTTTGTCCGCAAATGGGTTAATTCCAGTTAGCCTTTCTAACAGCTTAAGGCGGTTGGATTTCTGTGGCGTGTCGCTTCCAGCACAAATGCAGAAGGCGGTCCTGCTCGATACGGCACGTATTGTTTGCCAATTCTTGGACCTGAGTCCCTGACCCCGGCCGACTGTGCCATTGCCGGGAAATACCGCCTCTCCCATTTAAAAAATCAAAATTAATCTTTTAGGCCTTGGGAGAGGCGAGAGTTTAAAATAAATACAATAATAATAATAATAATAATAATAATTCGTTTATTTGCTTAATTCTAGACATTTTAATAACTCCATTTCTCCAAAAATGTTGATTACGTTAGTTATGATAGGGAGGGAGGGATTTTGAGGTACACTGGTACCTCAAAAAATACGAAGTATAATCGATTTACTTTAGCGCTATTTCTGTTAATTCATTTTATTTTAAATTTTCCAATAATCTCTACTTTTCTTTATCGCTTTTTATTTCCTACCATTTATTTTATTATTCCAAAAAGATGTTTAAAACACCTGCATTCACATACAAATATCGGGGCTAAATATTCAATATCTCGTCAATCAGCTACCTTTAATTGGTGAGTTAAAATAATAACAAGGTCAGAGATATTTCAAACTTTCGATTATGAAACAAGTCTCACCTGCATTCTAAAATAACATCCAAATAATACGCCTCTATGTAAGTAGAAAATTAATGTAACTAGAGCAGTATTAAATATAATTCGGGGAAAATTGAACGTAAGAGTGGTTGAGCTTGGATAGGCGGCTTTAGAGTTATGCGAGTTCGTGCCGCTTGTGTGACATCTGCACTTGTATTTTTTTACCCGACTTCAAAAAAAGGAGGAGGTTCTCAATTCGACTGTATATTTTTTTGTATGTATGTTACGCGATAACTCCTGTATTTGTGAACCGATTTTCATGATTCTTTTTTTGTTGGAAAGAAGGTACCTCCATAGAGACCACTATTGGTCTCATATCATTTTGAAGAAAATCATCCACCTCTATGGGTGGCTGATTACGCATGAACATTCATTTTTATAAATAGCGCCTAAATTTTACTTAAGGAACAATTATTTTAATGGTTGGTTTTGCTATTCTTATATTAGGGTGGCATCATTCGGGATATATGTAGCCCCTCATCACTGTGACCATCAGTGATCTGTGAATAATATGTACTTAGTTATATGCCGATTACAACTCCTAAGTAATGTGGGATTCTAAAAAAAACCATTATTAGCAATAATGGTTTTTTTAGCCCAGACGCAAAAAGAGGGGAGTTTAAATCCTATTTAAGCATACAAGATGTTTCGACTGAATTCGTTCATAGATTCTTTAAATATCTCTTATTTAAAGTTGTCATTTTGCAGATGTGGCCTTATACAAAGGGCGCGATATTAGACTGCAGCTTCACTGCTCCCGCCACTTCACCACCCCAATGTGATGATGGCAAATACCTTTGTTTTATTCCAGTTTTATATCCAGCAGCAACTTCGAAAAGAATACCATTGGACATATAAATTCTCAAAGCAAGTTTAATACCCACATTCGTGTTTCATATAACGCTAGATAAATTTCACTGATCTTGACATATTGTTGAAGTCTTTCATGTAAAAAATGGAATGTGCTAGATTGAGTATAATTATACTACACATGTAATCACTTACTCAATGTCTTACTAATGAATCGGCTTAGTAAATTGAACTCTGGTATACCATGGTAATAACAAAATTTCTACAAAGATCTAAAAGAAAATTCAAATGTCTCATTTCTAAAAATTCCCGGGCCGGGAGAAGTATTTGTATGGCCTACATTTATATCTTTCGTGAGTTCGGGTGTAATTTGTGGTTGTCTATGTGTGTCCAGTGAGTGAAAAAAAACTATTAACGACCATAGACCAATAGTGGTCTATGTTACATGACTATTGGACTTAATGCTGTTTGTAGGTGTATTTTCTAGCCAATACCTTTTGACAACGAGTACACCACACTCTACGATTAACACTATGAGCGCATTTAAATTCATGATCACTCACACAAAAGGAGAAAGGGTGCTTGCCAAGATGCGTGACCAAGGGACAGCAAAGAGTTCACGCTTGGGAGCGCGGAGGAAATCGCTAAGTACTACCGAACATGTAACACGGGTCACCAATTCTGGGCGTTCTGACGAATATGAGTGAAAAAGCATTCGGAATAGAAGCTTCACGACCTTTCTGAAGAATTACGTTACTAGCAGGAATCTAACGAGATTAAGAAACGCGTAAAACTTTTTATGCATAAGGAATGTTTTATACATTTTATCCAGAATCATAATTCATGGTGACCATTTAAGTCACCATGAATGGATTCCATACGAATGATGCTGATTGAAACTTAATTTTAACGAGAGAAGAAGAGACAAGCTTGCGACTTTTATGTTGCGATTAATGACAAACTTGATGCTAAACTTTCCGGTAACCGATTTCAATAAAACTTGACAAATAGATGTAATTTCACGAACTATAGTGACGTAATTGTGCAATTAAAAATTAAATTATTACCCTTAACTTCGCAAGTGTATTAGCAACCCTGGGAAGGTAATTATCGTAAGTCTTTCACACAGTGCTGACTCTATTAAAAACCTGCTTTATCGAAATGGCAACGATAACTAATCCCTGTCAAGCGCTTGAATTCTATAAGAATCAGATTAAAAATATACATACAGCCCGCAGTTGACCAGCATTTGACTTTTATGCCAGAGATTTATGTGAAAAGCCATTGGTCTACAATTCCAGATTGTGTGTCGCGTGACTTCGCTTTTTATTCTACATTGACTTCGGTTAATGATCGCATTACATCTCTGCCCTCTTTACTCAAATTTTAAATATCTGTCTGGACACAATCATAATGTTTTTTACAGAAACGTACCTGGTTGACAGAACCCAAGAGATTTAGACGTATCACGAAACTTTAATAATAAAGCAAGACTGTACACAATGGAAAACAGTGAAAACGAATGAAATTAATAGAATTTTATTCATGAAAATTTAGTTTCGTAACCAAGTGACTTTGCTTATTCTTGATTCTTTAAAAATCCGCTAGATGGCGTTGACCCATTATACCTAAATTCTGCATCGCGATGCTATGATTTTCCCTCAAATGGTGACCTACCGATTTTATTGATGTGGGATCTATCCCGATGTCTACATCGGTACTATTGACTGGTATCTAGGACTTGATCTCCTAGTGGGAACGGCTACCCGGAACTGTCTTATAGTTTATTATGCAACATTTTGCATTGTACAGTAAAGTTCGTACCGCCCACCGGGTAGACCTAACCTGGCACTTTGTACGTTCTTTAATGTCCATCTAAGCAATAAGCTACTTCCAAAGAAAACTTGGATTTGGTGACGTCATTCTAATGTCATTACAGTTTACCCGTTACAATTTTAGACTTTAAACATTTTGAACATGGTTAGGGCCCTAAATAAATAAAGAGTAAAAAAACATGTTTAGTTTAAATCTTTTTAGAATTTGATGAAGTTTTTCTTATGTGATTTGTATGCGTTTTGATGATAATCGATAGACGTGTGAACTTTTATGTATGGAACGTTATTTATTACTCTATGGAAGAATTTTTGTCGAGAGTTGTGATAGAGATTAATGTGCAATTTCTCATTAACCACATCATTAAGTAATATTATGTTCGTTTTTACGGGCAATGTTAGTAAATGTTTTGATTTACTGTGGATGCTTTTAGGTTGTAATGAGTATTTATTATTTATAAGTATGTATATCGTCAGTGTATTGTAGAAAGCGTGAAAGCGCCATTTCGGAAAAGAATTCAGGTAACCATGTTTTAGGTTTTAACGACTGTCTTAAAATGTTTGCGTCCTGTTATAAAATTCAATTTTGGCTTAAATTAAGTTGAAGCTTTAAAATTGAATTTAAAACAGGACGTAATTATTTTAAAACAGTCGTGGAAAACTAAAACATGCTCCCCCGATTTTTTTTTTCGAAATGGCGCTTTCGCCCTTCGTATAAAACACCGCCGACATATTTATGATTAGTGGTTTGGAATGTATAGAAACAAAATTCTGACAAAAAAGCAATTGACACGTTTCATTATCACAAATTCAAAAAATTCCCGTGTGCCTATTTTGCACGGTTTTTGGAGAAAATTTACTCAAAAAGCTCTTCGACTTTCTTACTAAATATTTGTTAACATGGTTTTAACAGGAATCGAAACACCTTGGACACTTTCAAAATGCAACCATTTGTTTTAGTAGCACCAATCTTTAAATGTTAACTTAAAAGTTAACCATGCATACTCTGCTCACAAAATAAAATCAGTTCTATGTATGTATTTTCTGCACCGCAGTACTCTTGTACTTGTGAAACAAAAAGCGTTTTTTTTGCAAATGTAAGTTAAGTCACAGTTTCACAGCAGGTACAATACGTACCTAAAATAAAACGCGGCTGCGTGACAAAATCATTTTTGAGACATCACAAAAAACTCAATTCGACTGTATTTTTTTATGTATGTTACGCGATACCTCCGGTATTTGTGAACCGATTTTCATAATCTTTTTTTTTGTTGGAAAAAAGGTACCTCCATAGTGGTCCCATTTAATTTTGAAAAAATCATCCATCTCTAAAGGTGGCTGTTCACGCATGAAGATTCATTTTCATAAATAGCGCCTAAATTTTATTACAAGGAGCAATTTAATTGCCTTAACTGCCTCCGTGGCCGAACGGTTACCATGCCGGACTGCCACGCAGAGGTCCCAGGTTCGATTCCCGGGCCGGCAGAAATATTTGTATGGCCTACAATTATTTCTCTCGTGAGTTTGGGTGTAATTTGTGGTTGTCTATATGTGTGTCCATGACACCCGCGACACAGGGTTTCCCTAGTGCGGGACTATATTGAGTGTGTGCGTTATTTATTTATTTATTTAATTATTTTAATGGCTGATTTTGCTATTCTCCAATGCAAGGCGTTTTTCTCTCTGAATATATTTTTATTATCTCCTGTATGAAGTCCCGTATAGTGACGAACTAGTGAATGAATCCGGGTTTGCGCACTTTTCGGTAACCAATTTCAATAGAACTTGGTAATTGAGGTCGGTTTTTTTAGTACTCTGTACTGAGATTATAAAATATTGAGATTGTTTAAAGATATTTTAGCTAAGCATCATTAGGGTAAGTTTAGATATTTCCGATACGTTAACTAACTTTAATTGTTTTGAATAAAGAATTTTCAACCCTATCTTGTGCCCTGTAAAATGGCATCAAAACATATATTTGACAACAAATCACTTTGCTGCGTTTTAGTTAGGGAACGGTAGAACTATGTAGAGATAATACAGGTGTCAGATTATTTATTTATCTATAGCAAAGACGCATTTTGAAGAGGTGAGGGTTAAATGTTTACTATTTTAATAAATATGTTTTCCTCAACGGAAAATTAAGGATGGTCCTCTGTTTTTACATATAAAATTCATTATTAACTCACGTTAACATTCATTTTGACATTTTTATCTATACAATACTCTTGATTTCAAACGTACAAAATAGTTCTCTATTATACCACAGACAAAAATACAATTAAAGTTTTTACTTCTCTGAGTAACGCACAAAAAAACGCTAACAAGTATTAACCGTTGCATCTTGCGGCATTCTAAAGAACTTACTTCTATTGCCAACACGGACATTGGTGTCAAAAGTTAAAGGAAATTATTTCTTTTTTATGATACCAAAGGACGGGAAGAACAAGTCGTCCGCCTGGTGTTAAGTGATGTGCCTACCTATATCAGTAGCAGTACCACTCAGACCTACAAATGCTACTCTGAGATGCAAGTGTTAACAAATCCCATGTGCCTGTAGTTTCACCAACACGATTAATCCTTCAAAACCGAAACGTAGTAATGCTTACATTACTGCTTTGACGGCAGACATTGGTAAGTTGGCAGTAATTCCCTAGACGAACTCTTTCACAAGAAGATCTACTACTGCTGTATATATATCACGGATATACAACAAATTACTGAAATATAATAATTAAAGTGATAGGGGATAGGTTGGACTCTGATCTACTTGCTAGGTTCACCGAACTTCACAAGTAAATATCATGAAGTATCTGTCCCTTACTTAAACAGAAAAACAAACCCGCGCGAACTATACACAAGAAATACATTGACATGGAGCAATAAATATAGCACATTATTGCAAAGGCCGGGAAGTAAGGGATTGCTGGACGAGTATAGTTACGAGGTCGAGCGCCAGCGGCCTTGTATTAGTACGAGTCAAGCAATTCACGTTCCCGCTGAGCCATGTGTGGATTTTTTGAAAGAGAGGAAGATGCATTATAGAAAAAGTAAAACAAAAATTAATTAATATTAAAAGTAATATTTGACCTGTTAGGACAATTGCTAAAAGATAATGTTATTGTTTTTCCAGGCACATTGATAGTAGTCTGCTGAACTTCTGATGATGTTTGTTGAATGTTTATCTATTACTGTATTTTCGTTATCGCTCTTCTCACTAGCACTCATTTTTGCGACCAAAATACAAAAAAACAAAAAAAAACGAAAAAAGAAAAGAATACCAAAACACTTTAGGTTTAATGTTACCGCCATTTTCTTTTTCTTTTTCTAAATAAGCGGTACAGGTGGGTATTTTTAATTCTCGCAACTATGAACTTTGGGCAGTTGCTGTATGTGGTTTTCTTATGCCTGTTTACATAGTTCATTATTAGTACGTAGATTTAAAAGTTTAGAGAAGAAGACAGTAATGGATTTTCATACTTACTTTGCGGGTCTTGGCCGGGAAGTAGTCGCACGGTCCATTAATGACAAACTTTCCTTGTTCGTTTTTTGAAAGTAATGCATTTCCGAACATGCTCGAGAAAAAGTATTTTACATCTACCTGACTGCCAGAATGTAACTTGTGTGACTACAACCCTTACAAGAATGGAACACAATTTGTATTTTACAGCCCTAAAAGCAATGCATCTAAGATAAAAAACACGATTATACCCTAGAACTGTTATGTTATGAGAGCCCAGAGATAATAATCAGTGAAAATAAAACTATAAATATAAGCAACGATTGCATTTGCTGCCTATCAATTTAATTATTAATATATCAATAATAAATCCGTGAAAGTTAAACGACTTTTTAGAGACGCATCTGACCGACTTGCTTGTTTATTTATTGAACTTTCTTCTAGATGTTTTCAGACGAGAATATTTGGAGAGCTAACATATGTTATTAATACTATGTTAAAACGACTAAAACTACACTGAAAAAAAATTCAAATAAACAAGATTATTTAAGGTGATAATTTGAGTTTCTCTGTATTTTGAATGAACCTTGATGTAACGAGGCTACTTCTACAACATGATAACTTATCAGGAGATTTAATATTCTGTGAACGAAGTTTCACATTTATGTACAAAAATGTATGTTATTTAAGTATATGTTAATAACAGTTTTGACGTAAGGTCATATGTATCTATTTTATTTTTTTTAAGGATAAGAATTATGTATTTGCCACGGCTACTACACTACACAAACAAAAATCGGAGGGTCCTGAGCATACGAAATACATTTAAAACCTTAAATTTATCTGTGTCTTATAAGTAACCGCTTTGTCAAGTCAGGCGCAGTGTGACGTCAAACGGCAACAAAATGGTGCAGTGAATGCTCGATCTTTCCAGCGACTGCGCGCGCGACGTTGACGCTTCCGTTCCATCTCGTTCCGCCGCAATGTAAAGCCTACTGCCAGCTATTGCGGGCGGTTTACTCGCGTATTTTCCTATTTGGGTCCTTTGATGTGCGTCAAGAAATGGACCAACGCGCGATAACGCGAGTTTGGTGTTTGCTGTATTTGTCGAATAGGCAAACATGGCAAATACTTTGTCACACATGCTATCGGCACAGTGATTGTTTGCCAAATATATCAAATACGCCAATACAAAAAGCCATGCGAAGTGCCACAATCACGTCATAAAAAGCACTCTTGACGTATGATCATATGCGGCGTTATTTTACTATGGGTAATGAGCTTATCAAAAAGCAACAGTTTTCAGTAATGAATTTAGTGATAGATTCTATAAAAAGTCTCTTGAATTGTGTAAATAATTAGAAGTTTTTATAAAAATAAAACCGACCTCCAAAGTTCGTGGAATTACATCTATTTACCAAGTTTTATTGAAATCGGTTACCGGATAGTGCGCGAAACCGGATTCATCCCCTAGTTTGCCACCCTGAGGTGGAATATTTTCTTGAATTGAGACCTATACTAAGGTACCCTCTTTCCAACAAAAACCAACATCAAAATTGGTTCACAAATAATTGCCGGAGTAATCGCGTGACAAACAAAAAATACAGTCGAATTAACAACCTTTTTTTTCGAAGTCGGTTAAAAAATGATTCTTTATTATTGTACCGTAGAGCCAATAAAAATTATTTTAGCATGTTCTTCATAAATATAGTTAATTAAATAAGTTGGTAATCATCTAGAGTTTTCTATTTCAATTATATGCACGTAACATAAGCCCCTAGACGTCAAGTTAAGGCACGTTCCCATTATGTCTTCACGTTTTTTTTATCGTGGAACGACTGTCGCGTCTAGCCTGTTCCCATATCACGACTATCTGTCGTGACTGTGTCGTGGACGTTTATTTTATCATTGAACGACTGTCGTGTCTGGCTGTTCCCACTAGATCGTGACAACAAATTATCGGTTCACGGCAGCCGCCTTGTCGTTCGCACGACAAACTGACGTCATATTTTTATCGTGACGTTTTATTTATCGTCAGATAACAGTCGTTCTAGCTCTTTCCATTGTCACGACAGTCTGTCGTGGTAACGTTAAAAAAGTCGTGAACGACAGTAAATCGTGTTGTTCTATGTGTGAACAACTTCATTTAAAAATACAAGCAAAGACACTTTAAACTGAACGACTATCTGTCGTCACGACATAATGGGAACGCGCCCTTACACTAGTCTGTTACACCATGTCATATAAATACATTTTTGGTAATAGACTCGATGGAAAAATATAACCAAAAGTATAAACAAAAATACTCGTTAAATAAACCTACTGACACTAATATTTATTTAGCATTACGCCTATTATTTTTATTACATTAACTGCCACCGTGGCCAAACGGTTACCATGCCGGACTGCCACGTAGAGGTCCCAGGTTCGATTCCTGCCCCGGGAGAAATATTTGTCGTGAGTTTGTGTGTAATTTGTGATTGTCTATCTGTTCGTGTCCATGGCACCCGCGACACAGGGTTACCCTAGTGCGGGGCTATGTTGAGTGTGTGCGTTATTATTATTAATGAACTGTTTCAGTTACTCAAGGGTAGAGCGAAGAGGTGTTTTACAGACAAACTTACCATAGTCGATCACATCGTCAATTAACATCTAGGTACTGTTGTGGCCAATCGTGTGCCTATTTTATATTTGAAAAAAAAAACTAATTAAAATCAAGAATCAGGCCAGTAATAAACGACGGTCAATAACGTTTTTTAATTGACTTCTAAAGTAGAACATCGAGTACTTTTTTAGCTGTTTACAATCTGATCACGAGTTAACAGACATTTATCAAAAAAAAATTCTCTAAAAAAACACGTTCAGACTGTTCAGTATCTTGGTCATAACTTTACAATGTTAACATCGCCAACGACAGCTTAAAATCGTTGTACGATTCTTTGTATACCGCCGTTCGCAAAAAGGTCTATAATCAACTATGCATTTTTGTTTCACGGTAGCTTACGACTTCTCAGTGCAGAACGTAGGTTAAGTATACAATATTCAACATAAGTAAAACACGAATGACAATCTAACTATTATTTCAAACTATTGATAAAAGTTCATGTATAGTGCAATGGTCTAAGGACAATGCTATGGGGCTATTCGGATATCACCGAAATTGATGATTGTACTATCATATTTTTCTTGCCCATTCGACTATTCGAATATAGTTACCTTACGGAATATTTACCTTATATCTAAGCCATTGCGGTAAACTGTTAATTGAAGTTGACAGTAGGCATTTACGATATGACGCTATACTTTTCATGCCAATTCGACAATTCGAATATAGAATGTCGCTACTTACCTTAACGGAATATTTACCTTATATCTAAACTGTTACGGTAAACTTTTATTTGAAGATGACAATTTTACAACACTATACCTTTCTTGCCAATTCGATAATACGAACATAGAACAACTTATATTTAAATCTTTATGATAAACTTTTGGTTGAAGTAACGAACATGTTAAAAAGTCAAAGTCAAATCATTATTAGAATGAAATAAGTTAACAATGTCAGTATTGTTACTGCCATCTCTCAGCCATCATTAACAACCTCGAAACTATAATACAACGATTGAACTTTAAAAAAATTATACTTACAAACTATAATGATGTTATTCTAAAGGTTCCATGAACCTGGGACAAGTAATTTCTCTAAAATAAAAGCTTACCCATTAACATACAGGATGTTACGAAAATGAGTTGTTATAAGAGATATCGGACATTCAACCATCCCGTTGTCTGTCGCCAAGGCATAATGTGAGCATTACTGCGTTCTAGCTTTAAAGGGTAAAGGTGCTGGTGAAACTGCAGGCACATGGGACTTGTCAACTTTATGTCTCTAAGTGACGAGCGCAGTGGCAGTGCCCCTCATTTTCATTCATATTTTTGGTTTAAAGCTCTGAGTTACTCTGCATCTGATAACAGGTAGAGCTAAGCTTTTGTACGCGCCGACGACGCGCGTTTCAAGAACACGCGTTTTCGAACAATCGATTCTAACTCGCGCCAACATCGCGCAAACATCGCTTTGCATGCGGGAAGCTTGTATACTCCACTGGAATTTACACTTACAATTTCATGTAGTTACTCCTTAACAAACAGAACTAAAACTATCTCTTATCAAAAAGCGCGATACGTATGTGCGTATGTATCGCGCTTACGGTCTACGGCGCATATAAAATACGCCGTGTGTATAGGCTCTTAGACAGTGATATATTAGACAGCGTGGCATACTACCAGGCGCACGACTTATTCATCCCATCACCTGGTATCACGAAAAAATCCAAATTAGCAAAATTCAATGTGCCAACAAGTTAAACCAGTCAATGTTTTCGGTAGTATCCAGGAATATTAGCAACGCTACTCCAATTATTGAAAATGGAAGTAAGTTACCTTGGTTCATAAGAAACAAACCATATTGCATCGTTAACCTTAGCAACAATCCGTGACAAAAATCTGTGGTAGTAACCCGTTTTGCTCTTGGAGATAGTCTCGATCTCTGATGTTTGAAAACAAAAAAAATATATTGTAAATGTTGAATGTGTACAAATGTTATTTCCAAAGAGCAACCCCTAGAGTTTCTTGCTCATTCTTCTCAGGGGAATCTGCCTTACGAATGAGCGGTAGAGTTTAACCAATGTGACTATTTCAAGTGCAATAATGCTTATCGAGTTCTTAGGTTTTCGCGATTGTTACACATAGGAAATGAAACTATTTTTCCGGATTTAAATCGCGTATATTTGTTTTTTCAAACAAACCGACGCTTCGGGCCCTTTACAGGTCCCATGGTCACGGTTGACTGAGGTGGTACAGTCTTCAACCAGTTATGTCTTTTTCATCTCTATTTCTGGATATTTATCCAATCAATCAAAAACTCGATGTATGGAGTAAATGATTATGTGACTTTGACTTTGACAATCCCAAAACTAACGACGGAATGTTTCATTGAAAGGACTAAAATCGAACGAACCCTTTCACACGATGCTCTATTGCTACTAATACTAACTTACTAATCTATTTTTAACCATCCCGTATAAGTTGTATACAGATCTAATAGAAGCAATCCGCCGACCGGAGAAAGTGATCAGACGGAATGAAAATAAAAGTGCGTTCCGTTCATAGTTACTTACCTAATACCTATAGTTACTTATAGATTGTAAGTTAAAGGTGTTGTTAAAGCAGAGTTTGGAAACCACTTTCATATATTTAATCTATTAACGAGCGGTATATTTAGCCCGAAAGCGTAATGTAATAATAGTTATATGCCAGACAAACACACCAATTAAGCTGATCTCAAACTACGGAATTCCCTGTGCTATGAATACCAGTGAAATGGGACACTACCTAGAACACCAGGGCCAAAACTAATTTTTAAAATTATTTGATTTTTAATTCGGGACTTAATCATGTATAAAATATATTTTGTTACCTCGACGATTCGGACGTATTCCAATGCCCATTGTCTCGAATGGACTGAAGAGGCGGGTGTCAGTCAATATATTCCAGTCGTCCAAGTTTTCCTTTTTATTTATTTGTGCACTAGGGTTATCACTAGTCCGATACACAACACTCGCGATATCTGACGGGTAGTCGGGACACCCGCCTCTTCAGTCCCTTCGAGACCATGGACATTGCTATACGTCCGAAACGGCGAGGTAACAAAAATATATTTTGTACATGATTACGACTCGAACTAAAGTCAAATAATGTGTAGAAACCGTGAAAGCTTAAATCAATGTCATTTTAAAAAGTTCATTTCACAAATTGATCCTACCGAGAATCGATCCCCGGGATTTCCTCAACCAGCGTACACAGTATAAGCCGTTGAGCTGCCGAGATAGTTTAGTGTGGTGTACGACAGCTGTACTTAGTCACTATAAATCCATCGGCAATAATAACGTTTAATACCCTTGTATAAAGCCACAATGGTCATACATCAAAATGCTTTAATCATATGAAAGTCATCAAATTTACACAAACTACATGAAACAAATTAAGTATGTGTGAAATTGTGTAACTCTCCTATTTAACCATAAAAGTTATCGACCAATCTCGTTCGTAGAATCTTTAAACCTCTCTCCTAAAAATGTATTATTACACCGACACTGCGATCTTTTACTTTCAAGTAACATAAAGTCCAACTTTGTTAGTAGCATTGTTATTTTTCAATTATTTTAGTACTTAGAACTAAAATTAAATAAAACTCCACGCTTACGAGCATGCCAAGAAGAAACAAAATGATGTTACTGTGCTCAAGTTAGAAATATTTAGGAAATGAAACTATTTTTCCGGATTTAAATCGCGTATATTTGTTTTATCAAACAAGCCAACGTTTCGGGCCCCTTACAGCCATGGTCACGGTTGACTGAGGTGGTAAAGTCATCAACTAGTTATCTCTAATATTAATGCAAACTGCCTTATTTTTCACAATTGTTACAAAAGTTCTTAATTAAATACCTTATTTTTAAATTTTACAAGGAACAATATTTTTTTTATTAATAATTAATTATGGAAATTAGAACAAATTATAACATATTAATTAGTACTGCTGTATATATCTGTTTCGAAATATTTGTTTATAATAACATTGACGCATCTATAAATCTAACGGACAGTTGGTCAACTTAGTTTTTAAAATCAGTTAATTGTACATCTGTCAGTCTAATGTCCAGCAATCATAATTGCGTGATACAAATATGACTGAGTGATCGTTGAGATTTTTACTGAAGAGGCGTAACTAATTTTGTATGCACTTTTACTTCAAAAGCATTACTGTATTATTAATCTTATCACGCTTAAAATAAGGTGTAAACTTGCTCTTAAAGTTTACACCAACTTAACATTTCCGAACTTTACATAGTACAACAGTGACCTGTAGATAAAAGTTTTCATCGTCGAATATTAATAATACGAAACAACTTTCGTTTAAAAACTTGTTCTTTTTTTGTAATGAAATGTTACAGAATTTAAATGGCTGTGATTTAGATTTCTATTTGTTTACCAAACTAAAAAAACACTCTCACTTTGTAATGTATTTTTCACATTCCCGTTGGAGCTATACTAATTTTCGTAATTTCATTGGTTTTCCGTAGGGGATGATAGTGCTATCATCCCCTATGTCATCCACTTAAAGTTTTATTTTTGTGACAAAAAGTAGCGTATGTCATTTTTCTAGATCCCATCTATCTAATATTCCAAAGTTCATAAAAAATGGTTCACCGGTTTAAGGGTGAAAATGTAACAGACAGATAGAAAGACAGAGTTACTTTCGCATTTATTATATTAGTTTAGTTATGAGGATTTTGTTCCAACGTACACATCACGCTCATAATAACACAAAACAAAAAGGAAACAAATATAAAAATAATTAGATTTATTTGTTCTTAAATTCTGAATCCGCTACATTGTACAGCATCTTAGAGCTGTTACACAACGGCAATATTGAGCAGCGATGCAACAATTTGTAGTTGACTGTAATTTAATTTTCGTGCAACCTAAATTTAAGTAATTTAGTCACATAGCACTATTTTTCTACGGTTTGTATACTAACCTTTACACTTAATTCATATAACTTGTAACTGCATACCGATCCTGTAGTATAGGCAACCACACGCATTTAATTTTTAACCCCATTTTAGCATACTTAGATTGTATCCATTATGGATGACGAGGACCTGGACACCGTCAGGGCACAACTCGTTCGCCCACATCGAGGCCCAGTTCGCCCTCTCCGACGTTTCCACAGACGAAACTAAGTACAATTATGTAGTTCTGTGTTACATCGGTATCTTCCAAAATCTCTACTATTCATTCGTAAGGCAAATTCTCCTGAAAAGAATGCGTAAGAAATTCTTTGCAAGTTAACATTCGTAAACATTCACCATTCACAATATTCATTTTAAATATTATACATATACACAACCTGCAAGAGCTAAACGTGTCACTACTATAGATTTTTTCGTTCAAGTACGCAGAAGGTGCATTTTTTTAACTTTTAGTATTAAGTTTTTGTTTCACCATAGTTTTAAACCTCGTAAATAGCAAATTTTGAATATCAATCCAAATCTTATTACAGAAGCGTGTTCATTGCCCCTTAAGTGATTGCGACTTTGTGAAGACGACTGTCCGGAATAACCAGTTCATTTTTACTCCTCGTGTTAATGTTACAGTAATGACTATTTTTCATAAAAATAATACTTTTCTTTTTAACATAAATTAATATTTTTATATTTGAGCTGTGACGCTAGTATACAAATGTTTATTTCTTTAAAAACTTCTCCTTCAAAGACTAACCTTAAAATTGTAAATATCCCTAATCTCACTATTCAGCAGCAGTAAAGCTCCTTGCTTAGGTCTGAACCCTCGTTTGAAAGGAGACCCGTGCCCAGCAGTGGGACATATAAATGGATTGATGATGATGAGAGCTCCTTGTGAAAGAGTTCGTCCTGTGAAGTACTGCCATATTACCTATTTCTGCCGCCAAGCAGTAACGTTAGCATTAATGCGTTCCGGTTTAGAAGGGTAAGGGTGCTAGTGAAATTACAGGCACTTTGGACTTGTCTACTTATGTCTCAGGGTGACGGGCGCAGTAGCAGTGACCCTCAGATCTTTGCGATTTAAAGCTCTTAGTGACACTGTATTTTGTTATGGATAGGCGTGTAGCTTACGATCAGGCTCACGACTTGTTCGTCCCGTTACTTGATATTATAAAAAAATGATTTGGAGGACAAAGTTATAGGTAATAATAAAGCATACACTCATAGCCCCGCACTATGGAAACTCTGTAACTCGGGTGTCATGGAAACAGTAGAAAAAATGTAGACCATACAAATATTTCTCCCGGCCCAGGAATCGGACCCGGGACCTCTGCGTGGCAGTCCAGCATCATAACCGTTCAGCCACGCAGGTAGTTAAAGGTATAGGTATGAATAGGTACCTCGGCATTTTCAATTTATAAGTTAGATCTCTGAATGCATTCATTCATTCCTTTTACCAGTTTCAGTTCATTAAGTTGAACGAAAATCTGTGTTTTCATATTTTAAACTTATTTTCAAGAAGTTTAATTACCCCGGAAGTTGTCGTTTTCGTTTATTGACAATATTAATTCTAACGTACGGTATATTGAAGTCAGTAAATTCATTATTAATATTTTAATATAGTTGTTAGTGTTAATGTATTGACCTCATAACAAAAAGAAGAAACGATTTGTTGTCTTTACCTTTTGATATTTGAGTTACTCATATATCTTATACAACTGTCTCACAAAGAGTTTAAACTAACTATCGTTTATGTTAGTGATAATTAATTCAGAATTTAAAACGTATTTTGATTGATTTTATGCGTGTACTGCCCTAGGGCAATTTTACAATTACCGGCTTGACTCATCATCATTTGCAGATAATAATCGTGCAAACACTAAAGCAACGAAGTACTATAAACATCCATATTCTGTTGTTTGTCAATAGGTGTATTTTATACAAATGGAGGCAAATTAAAAAAAAGCATTGTGACGTTTCTTTCCTATTTCCAATTCTTTCTTGTGTCAAATAAATTGTGTGCAATTGAATTTTTTTTATCATATATTTTATCATATATCATACCAAAGGACGACACGAAAAATGATTTTGTCACATAAAAGTCATAAAAATAATACGTATTAGATGAAAGAAATAATGTATTTGTGCAATTTTATAACACTCGTACTTAAGCATAATTAAGACTAATTTTGTCCATAGAACCTTAAAACCTCTCCCCTTAAAGAAGTAATTTTGCAGTTGTGACCTTATTACACGAAGGGTGAGAATTAGAATGATATACATTATAACGCAAGAAGTAGGAGTAAAGCTACTTAATGCAATATTTTCTTCAAATTTACCGAGGTACCTACCTTCTTTCCAACTGCAAATAATCATCAAAATCGTATCTCAAATGTCGGAGTTCTCGTTTAACATACATGCAGAAAAGTACAGTCGAATTGAAAACCTCCTCCTTTTCTTGAAGTCGATTAAAAATTAATAGACTGTCTAGGAAACCCAAGGGCAGCTGCCTAACGCATTAGCATAGCCATACAAAGGAGGAACGCTATCAGCATCACATCAAATCATTTATTTCTTTGTGATACACATGTTATAAAGTTGTTACAAGAATGAATTTTGAATCACCGCGACCCGCTTTATGGCATACAAAGTTTTCTTAGTTTTAGTAATTCTCATGCAATAATTTGTAATATTATTATAATCATGCAGTCCAATTAACGCAACGTAATACTAATGAAACATAATAACAATAGTAAAATAAGAATCAATAACAAATTATGAAATATAAATTTTTTAAGAAATCATCTTGGGCACCTTGCCGCGAAGACCCAATTTTATACTTTATAAGTATTAAGCTCTTATTGTACCTTTCCTGTATTTTGTATCTGTGGTAATAAATAACACCTACTCCCCTGAGAAGTTGTAATTTTGCTGATGTGGCCTTATTACCCTAAGGCTGAGAATTACGTACATTTACAAGGCATTCGGCAATTTCCGTAAAACTCAAATCTGCAAAGCTTGAACATTAGGTATAGTAAAATATACTTATGCCATTGAAATAAGTTACTCAATTTGATGTTAATTTCTAGTGAAAGTATCAAATCGGCAGCCAATGATGAAAGCTTTACCACTGAACTACATTTAGTACCTGTAGTAGTAAAACAGTAGTGAGCGATGACCAGCGGCAGCGTAAAAGGAACGTGTGGAATTCTCGACCGGACTTGGCGAGTGAAAGTTTATTTACGCCTTGCGACACGACATGTGAGCGACTAAAATTTGGAAAACTGACCGGACTGGCCAGTCACCATTTAATCTACTGGTTTTAAGGGTCAAGGGCGCGATTATTGGTGATAAATGTGAACACATTGCCTCGTATGTCCTTAGAAAATAAAGATATTATTTATTTTGGACTCAGAATCCATAGTGTTAGTAACAAAATAACTTAAATATTAGTATTAGTAATAATTGGAAAAGTACATTTTAATACATATTAATGAGATTTCCCTGTAGCACTCACACAAGGCTCGAGGCACAGCTACCGTCTTGGCGCCGTATGCAGCTGCACCCAGCGCCTCACCATCGGAGGGCGCTAAGGATGCCATTCGTGCTGCCTCGTAGCCGAGTCAGGAGTGAGGCACAACACTTTCATATAACGGAATAAAAGCAATCCGTACGAGCCTCCACAAACATAGTGGAGGCACTACAGAACCGCGGCAACTTAAATAGCACCCTAAAAGCATTATAAGCACGTATTGAATGGGAAATAAAGTTTGGTAAACGGAACTGCGCCCAAAATAAGAATAATGCTTAAATCAAAATTTAAAAACCCCAAAACAATGTACTGTTTTGGGTCGAAGGTGACCAAAAGGTCCAAATCACCATCCGCAAGTCAACGATTTTTCTTATGACACCAAGTGACGAGACGAGCAAGTCGTGCGCCTGGTGTTAAGTCATACACCTGTCCACAGCAGTTGCAGTGCCACTCAGTGCTTTCAATCACAAAGATCTGAGGGGCACTGCCAATGCGCTCGTCACCCTGAGATATCACCCCCTTACCCTTCAAAACCGAAACGCAGTTAATGCTGCGACGAACTTTTTCACAAGGAGCTGTACTGCTGAGCACGCCAATTCTCCCGAATCTGTGCCGCCAGCATCCAGCCGCTACCGGCCACCTTTCTCAAGTCCGTCCATCTTGCCGCAATGTATCTTGCATTACGTTTGCCTTGAAGTGGTCGCTACTCTAGAACCAGTTTGCTCCATCGATCATCAGCCATTATATCAGTTTTTCAAAAAAGGGGACAAATATATAATTATCTCTGGGGGCTTTCCCAGCTTTGTTTATAAATATTTCATGTATTCTGAGTTCACTGTCCCATGTTCGTGGATTTACGTTAATAAGCACCTTTGATTGTTTGCGTGAGACAAATTAACTGGAGCTCATAAATTTTAATAACAAAAAGCTCAGTCAACATAAATTAAGACTGATGCACACAGATTCATAAATCTGTAAAATAGATTGAATTAATTCAAATGCGAGAGTAGAACTCAGGTAGGTCAGATATGTATATTTGTACTTACATATGTAAGTATTTATGTATATTATCAGAGAGAGAAAAAAATATTGATTGAGAAAATTTTCTTTTTTTTTGCTAGTGAAATAACAAGCACATGGGACTTGTCAACTTATATCTCAGGGTGACGGGCGCAGTGGCAGTGCCCCTCAAATCTTTGCGATTTAAAGCTCTGAGTGGCACTGCAACTGTTATGGACAGGCGTGTAGCTCACCATCAGGCGCACGACTTGTTCGTCCCGTCATTTGATATTATAAAAAAAGAAACATGTACCTTTATTATACGAATTTATAATGTTTATAAACCAAACAATTATTAACCATCCGACTTAATAATATGGCTATCTGCAACGATATATTTTCATTTGTCATGAAATTATTTAAGTATTATTTATGTTTTTATTTATTAACTGCCATAATAATCCGCAGTATTAGTTCGGGTGATTGCTTGAGCTGTCTTTTCTACAATGTCTGTGCTACGTCCATTTATTTATTTATTTATTTAAACGAAATAACAGTTCGCGTACCACGTCAATACTTAATATTAATTTAATACTACAATAATACTCTTTAGCTTGGAACAAATGACAATAGTGCACAATATTGAAGTGAAACAGATTTAGTTAAATATTTTATTTATTTAAACTTAATTGCACAGAAAACAGTACAAATGGCGGATTTAATGCCATTAGGCGTTCTCTACCAGTCAACCGGAGAGCTAGGTTCTAAATAATCAACAGGGGTGCATAACATGATAATTAAAACGGATAGGAAGAAGTTTAGAAATAATTATGATATATAGTTTAAACAGAATATAATTATAGCACATAGTATTATATGACTAACTATACATATATAAGCAACCTATATACACATAAATACATAATGTATAATAAATACACATATATTTAATATATACATATTTATATATAACAATGTTAGACTAATGGGATGTAGATTGAGACTCCAATATGAAAGCGCGGACCAATTGCTTGAAAGCTACTTTATTCGGCGCTTTTAAATATGGGGCGGTGGAGCGTTCCAGAGTCGTATTGCCTGAAGAATAAATGAGTTAGATAGAAAACCAGTACGGCGAGAAGGAATTAAAAGAGTCAATTTACTGTCTGTGCGAAGATTGAGATTATGGGATGCACCCAAATATTGAAATATACATTTCTAATATTCTATTTAAAAATGAAAATGCACGTTTATAAAATTAAAAGAAAAAGAGAGAAGGTTCAGCAAACCATAGACTAAAAAATCTACAAAAAATAAGCAAAATGAACGCATCTTGTCCCTAGTTTTTAAACCTCATAGACGTCTATAAATGATTTTAAAGGTTGGTGGAAAATATCTACCTCAGTGCTAACTTTATTATAATTCCTGCATATATGAAACAACGGATCATTGTACGACACGTTATATATTGTTAGTGGCATATAAAAAAGTTTTTGCGTGCGGTATCTTCCAATCATAATCCCAACCCGATCTAATAGTTCACTAGCATCCCACACAGAGTTAAACAATTTATATAACACAACAAAGCTGTGCGAAGAGCGTCTACTCTCTAAGGTGTCAATTTTAAAATACCTTAACCTATCTTCATACAATGAGAGCCTACGTCTTAAACCCATTTTAGTGCTTAAATGTCTCAAGAAACGCTTCTGTATAGATTCGATTCTACTTTTATGTCGACCGTTAAATGGAGACCAAATCACTGAACAATAGGTACTCCAACACACTTTGCATTCGAAACGAAGTTGAAAACTTACATTTCCATTGAATAACCTATCTTACACAGGTAATAGAGAAGCTCTATTCATCATGCACAGTCTCGGTTTTGAACTGTTTGAAGTGAAACTTATTTGACTTACAAGTCATTAGTACAGTATATGATAGAACGAGCAGTAGGTTGACACTTAAATCAAGCGAATTAGTGACGAATGTGTTTAGCCGTATTAAGGTTTTTGTAGCAAGATCCAGGGATACATAATTTTATAAGTAAAATAATGGTTCATCAACTCATCGAAATGAAACAGATCTTAATTAAAGACTAACAATATTAAATATTGAAATCCTTTGTGAGAGACTGAAGACGGCAATAGACAACTAAACCTGTATAACAGCTCACCAGACCCTCCCCCTCTCAGACTAGTCGTAAATAAATAGGAGTACATTTGATTATATATATAACAGACATACGATTGGCCACGGTCTCTCCCGGTGTTAAGCAATGATGTGACCGACGATGGTATGCATTTGTCTAAAAAACATCTATTCACTCTAACCTTGAATAATCTCTTAATTGTACTTTTTGGGAAACACATATGCTGACAGCGTATTTCGTGCGAATAGATGGCATATCAATGACGTAAACATGGATATTTCTTTGGGAAAATGGTACACATGTTTGTTATTGAGACAAAGATAGAACACAAAGAAAAAATCAATCGATTTGACTGGACTCAAACCGGTATCTGTTGCCATGCCGAGGTCACCGCTTTTAACCAACTGAGCTACAGATCAAGTCAGCAGACCTCCTGCATTTCTCTAAGTTTTTGTTACAGATCTTTTGTATTGGGTTTTTAGTTTTAGGTCGCCGTAAGCTTAAATATAAAAAAATGATATAAATAAGTAGTACAATTATGAATACTTATATAATTTTAATACAACATCGACCTTCAAAACAAATCTATTATTTATTACTAATAAAAATTCATAAAGTCCAATGCAGTTGATATTTTTAAATTACAAACAAATAAAATGGAACACTAACAACAATAATAACGCACACACTCAACACAGCCCAGCCCGGGAATCGAACCTGGGACCTCTGCGTGGAAGTTTGTTCGGCCACGGAGGCAGTTAACTTTTAGAGAACACTAATATTTTTCTTGCGATAATGTCTCTTGATGTGATTTTACTATTTACATTTGTTTATACGGTACAGAGCGTATTAGTGAATATATGCTAAGAAGTCAACATCATGTTTTTACTTTGTTAACTTTAAAAAGAAAATGATGGTTTGTTGATTTGCCTTCTCTTTCTTATCGTATCGATGGCATACACCATAATGTTAGCCTTTGTGGTGAATGGATTTGAAAATCGGCATAGAGTAGGTTTCGCCGATTGTTGTCCAGAGTGCGCCAGACGTACTCTAAAGGAAAGGCACGTCACACGGGAACACTCCTTTCGTACACCCCATTCATTTGCCTATATGAGTCTTTATTATTGAATGTTGTATTTTCAGGTTTTATATCCCCCCAATTCGACCATACTAGAATAAAAAAAAAATATAGTTGAAAAATTGAGAACAGCCTTCTTTCAGAGAGTTTTAATAGAAAGTAAAGTGTAACAAACCGCAAATGTCGCTGTAAGTCTTTTTTATATTTAAAATGTCATTAACCTTTCTATTCAAATTTTTAATACAATTGTAGTTGTTATTGGCGCCATTTTATTGACATATTTTTGTTTTACTAAAATTGTGTAGTTTAAGGTCATCATAGAACTTGTTTCATTGTAACATGTGCTGATCTTACCAAGTACAATGATTACAGTAACAATTTTAATCATTGCAGTAATTATATTAATAATAAAGTTAATCATGTTGTGACTGATTCCATCAATTATCTTAATAGGCTAACTTGAACCTATTAAAGGTCTCTGTTCCTAAATGAACTCAATTTTGTAAATAAATATCCTAATGGCAGAAATAGCTAAGGTGACAGTACTTCTCAGGACGAACTCTTTCACCATAAGCTCTACTGCTTCTCAACTCATTCACTCATTCATTAAAAATTTCAAGTGGTTGAGATAGAAGCGACGAAAAACCGTTAGTCGAGAAACTGGTTTTACTTCAGCGGAAATAACAATCTCAGCTTTAGAGCAATTGATCACTAGCATAGTCTTGTAATCCTCAATATACTTCTGACGATGATGTCGCTATGATTTTATTGTCATTTTTAAGTCATAAACATAATTGTTAAATCCGCGGTTTAACACTTCGTACGATAGCGTGAAAAGTGGAAGTGTTATTTTTGTGTCTTTGACTAATGGGTTTTAAAATAGTCATCATGTTTTTGCATGTGTGTAAATTATATAATTAGCACCGCCTCTATTTTCTATTTTTGAATTATAAATTTATAATGATTAAAGACAGCAATCTCTTAATAAACTTTCTTAAAATAGAAAACCAAATGTTTCTGTGAATATACACTCTAAGCAAGTTATCATCTTATATGTAATAAATCTAAGAGGTACCATGAAATATACGTCATTAATGCTTATGGCAATTGATAGGTATTGATTATTTATATATTTGTTTAATAAAACATTTATGGCTTTTAAATTTTATTTACAATCTTCATTCGTGTTAGATAAAGATGTATAGAAAGACGACATGGTTCTAGATTTCACAGACATTTAATACAAAATGTATTCTAAAGTGCATTTAAGTTTATTTTAAAAAGAGCAATTCTTCTCAGGGAAGTCAGCGTAGTGAAACAGCAGGTAGCTTCATTGATTGTGACTTATTTTTAGTAGCAAGCAGTAGAGCTCCTAGTGAAAGAATTTGTCCAGGGAAGTATTGCCGCCCTAACTATTTATGCCGCCAAGCAGTAATGCTCCCATTACTTTATTCCGGTTTTAAAGGGTGCTTGTGAAATTACTGGCACATGGGACTTGTCAACTTAAGTCTCACGGTGACAGGCGCAGTGGCAGTGTTCCTCAGATCTTTGCGATTTAAGGTTTTAAGTGGCAATACAATTGCAATGGATAGGCGAGGATCACTTGTTCGTCCCGTTACTATCGGTATCTTAATAAAGGAATAACATTACATACGTTGCTCTGATCCCAAAGTACTTACTTTGGGATCAGAGCAACGTATAAAAGCTAAAGCACTTGTATTATGGAAATCGGAAACAACGACGGTACCACAAACACCCAGACCCGAGACAGTCTAGAAAAGTTAAATTCTACACTGACCCGGCTGGGGATCGAACCCGGGAGCTCAGAAAATGGACCATGAAAACTAAAACATCTTTTGTGTTACGAGTGTGTTATCAATTTAAACATTGGTTTAAGACGTACTTAAGTTTAGTGAAAACAAGCATAAATTACTTACATGCCTCTACATTCTACACGTAACATCACAGCATGCAATGGCGCGCATCATAAGATAATATTATATTTAAAATATAAAAAAAGGAAAGTTATTTGATACTATGTATACATATAACCATTAACTTGAATAATCTATTTTAATTTATAACACCGTAATTTATTGAAAAAATTAAAATTATAAAACTTTTGAGAAAATATAAAATTTTTGCATAATTGAGATTAAAATTAGTACTATATTTAACCGACTTAAAAAGGAGGGGTTCTTATTTCGACTGTATTTTTTCTTTTTTTTTTAGGTATGTATGTTACGCGATATCTCCGGCGTTTGAGAACCGATTCTGATGATTCTTTTTTGAAAAGAGGGTAGTCGGGTCCCATTTCAATTTGACGAAAATATTCCACCTCTAAGGGTGGCAAACTAGGGGATGTACGACTTTTTTGTGGTCGATTTTTTAGTACTCTGTACTGAAATTATTTAAATACTATTTGACTTTAAATAGTCATGATGTGTTACAAAATTTGTAACTAGTAATTATCAATTAATTACTATGACGATGATCTTAATATGTATATTTATATATTGCACTGTTTATATAATACTGTATTAACTCAAAGAGTGCTTTTTTTCAGAACCGTTGAAAAACGAATTACTCGTAGGAAACGAAACAACTTTTTCGGATCTAAATTACGTTGTTTTTTCAAACAAACCAACATTTGGAGCCATACACAATTCTCATGGTTATAGGTGACCAGTGTTATATTTGTTTATTTGAAAAACAAATATACGCAATGTAGATCCGAAAAAATTGTTTGATTTCCTATGTGTAACAATCGCGAAAACCTAAGCACTCGATATTATTATAATGTGAGGAGTCTGATTACTTATATATAGTCTGCAGAACCTTGGGATACAGGAATTAAAGTCCAGAACGGTCTTACGGAATGGTGGCACTAAAGGAGCAATGGCAAACCTAGAATATCTTGAGGGAATTTTGAAGTTAAATTTAGCTAGCAGCTGTGGACAGTCAGTACGTGCGCACGCAAAACTTCATATAGAAATATTAAGGCCTAATTGGTCAACAGTCGAACGATTCACCTTATAGAAAGCGACGTAAAGACCAGCATAATTTGAATATGCCAGACGCTAGACTCCATATATATTTATTATAATAATACAAAATTGAAAAGGCCGTGATAATTCGGACGGCATCAATCGTCTGCCGTCACCTTAGAATACAATAGGCAGGTAGTGTGTTGCCAGTTTGCAGTAGCAAGGCGTGAAAATTGTCTTTAATAAAGCTAGAGCAAAACAAAAAAATTGCCTTAAGAAACTTATTAGCACACAAGATACTAGTATACTTTGTTTCACTGGTTAATTATTCTACGCGTAAAATTAAGCACAAAATGTAGTGAAGTACTTTAAAATATTTACGATATTTGATGACACGTGGAAAAATTTAGACAAGCCGGTGTGAATCCAGTTATGTGGGCGCCTCGCCAATGACTGCCAGTTTGGTCCATACTGCTTTACTCATCACCTATAAAAGTGTACTAAGAAGTTGCTCAATTATCAGATGTTGCAGTGTACAAAAACTAACAATGTTAAATGTTGTAAACCTTGTGAAATATATAATGCTAACTACCTTTCAGGGCTACACTCGTATTACCAATATCATAAATACTAACTTTTGTTCCATAATAAATTAATGTATCACATTTTACATTCTTATAGAAATAAAAATATTTAAATAGATCGCTCTACACGGTGACAACCCTCCGCAGGACGCAGGTGCGCAGGTGGGAATCATCGAGGAGAACGCTTGCACGTTTGAACGTGTTACCTTAAAGGAGGCATTCATTATTCTGCATTACAGTCCGCCTTGCCGTTCGCCATGCAATGCAGGATTATGACTGTAGTCACAGCGTGCAAGCCATCCTATAATCCTGTAAATGCTGCAATGCGTCTTACGAGACTTCATACATGGGCCATACGTGGCGGACTGCGATGCAGGTAGTGAATGGGCCATTTAACTACTAAATACAGATACAAAAAGTGTCAGATAGTACAACAAAACCTGAAAAGTTTCTTTTTGGCAAATTTAATAAGTTTTGTAAAAAGTCTAGTAACAAAAGTTTTTGTTTATGATGTTACTAATATAATATAAGGTTGTTAGTAGTGGATACGAAGTTTCTTTTAGTTTGTGAAAAAGTCAACGTTCCAAAAACATTCACAAAACGTACCAGAGATATTGAAGTCATAAGTATATGCCACTACCGGGATTCGAACCGTCGAGCTCTCGGTTGAGAAGCAACCGTTCTCCCACTGGACTACCACATCTCTAGTTAGTTAATAATACCCATACTATGATTAACTTTGGATGAAGCGCGCTTGGAAGAACATCTTCCTATTATGGATTAATAGCATTGGCTTACAAGTAAATGGACGACGGGTCTAATACAAAAACCACGAAAAAAATGTCCCAAGTCAACCTATTTAAACTTAGTGACATGTAAAGGAATATGAAAAAGCTAAAACGTTGAATTTAAATTGTAATGTCATCGCAGTACTGTCTAATTTTGCTTGCTTCGCTGTCAGTCGAACAAACGAAGACTAAAGCGTGAATGACGCTCTGTATACCATTTTAACGCCCTGTAAGTTCGGACACTTTTTAGCGCGGACCCGACGTCCATATAATTGTAAGTCAATGATTAATAGACAATGAAAACTTTATTTGTAGTAAATTCCAGACAAACGGAGACAAAATAAACAATAATAATATTTTTCTTAAGTCCATAATTTTACGACTAATTCTAAAAGTACCTCTTCCAAGAAAGTATGTTCAGTGGAAGAGATCACAAATATCGATATTTATTTATTTTTCTGCACGACTAGCTTCTTTTTTGCTCCAGTAATAATGGTCTTTAAATAATCTGCTAGCAACACGATGTTCAACAACGTAATATTATTTACTTCATACCTTACAGGCTCTATATGAAACACGAACCATTTCAGATCGCATCGTTCAGTTATGAATATTAATTTCACTGCAATGGAGTGTGCTCTCGAAATCAAAAGTCGATTGGTCTGCGTTGCCACGGATAATGAATGAAAAAAACTAGATACGTCATTGTTTCAAGAATTTGAAATACGTTGAGTTCATCTAATCGCACCGTTGGTGGTATGAGGCCACTTTTCAGAAGAGGGAGTGAAGAAAGTTTATTCAAATTAGTTGATAATTTTATTATACTTGAAAAGAAGAGTTATAAAATTTCACATATACTTAATTTGTTTTAAGTAATTCGTATTATTTTTATGACTTTCATAATATAAAATCACTTTTGACGAATGATCACATATAAGTTTATTATACCAAGTATTATACAAAGTAGTCTTCAAATTGAATATATAAGCTGAGGCCTGTACATAAGTAAGTACTTAGGTGAGCCTAAGCTAAAGCTAAGAAGAAAGTCAAAGTTATGGAAGAAGTTATTATTAAATGTTTATAGTTTATAAACTTTCTGGCGATGTACTACCTAAAAATGCAAAATAGCTTATAAATGTGTTCCAATTTGCTCAGGACGAAATGTCAAAAAAAAGATAGTTTGATTTTTAATCCGATTTTTATGACGCTAAAATCAATCTAATTTTTAATTACTTAATTGTTCTTTTAATAAAAATATAATTACAAAAATTATAATCTATGTGAATCTCGATAATCAAGTATAATTATAGACACGTAAGAAACGAAACACCATTGAGATCTTGAATATGTATATTGAAAGTAATATTTATTTATGCACATTAAAAAGTATTCACATTAAATACTGCCACATCTAGTGCACTCATTTATCTTCTACGTGGCGATTAAGTTGGTAAACACGTCTAATAAATACACAGACTTTTAAATAACTAGCCACATCCAGTATCGTTACAAAGTAGATGGCTAGCGAAGAGCAGCGCACGCGTTGCTCGAAAGCGGAACGACGCGAGCGCAGATTCCCGGCCATTCCGCTTATTCATGTGTGCGACGCGCTTTTGCTTTTTTTCGCAGAATTTTTGCGCTTGATGCCTCTTAATCGGATTGTGTCGTGTATTGTTTTATTTATAATCTTTTAATATTTTAAAATTAATATCTCCACAGGAATATGGAGAAGGGCCCAAGCAACTTGAAATAACCTTATTGGTGATTAACAAATTTTCATACATGAAATTTGTTTTGGAGACTTTCTTCCCTTTTATTACGCAAACACAAATGTGTCGAATTTCAATTTTAATTTTTAACATATTTTACCTACTTTAAAATGTTTTTATTTAATGAAAAAACTCATAAAGCGGTTATTTATGAGACAAATAGATTAATTTTCATTGCCTACTATATGGATGATTTAAAAAAATAATAAAATACCTTCTATTCAATTTGGAGGCTAAGTTTTTAAATAATAATAAATAAATAACGCACACACTCATAGCCCAATGTACTTCGTATGCTCAGCATCTCCCGATTTCAGTTTGCATAGTGCCGGAACCGTGGCAAATATATAATTCATAACCTTGGTATAATAAAAACACATGTGATCTTACGTACATAACTACTTTTATCTTAAGAAAGTCATAAATATAATAACTACGTGAAACAAATTATGTACAGTCAAGAGCACATCAGACTTGACACTTTGTACTTTGGACCGTTTTTATCGTGTGACGTCACACACACAATATTATCTTTAGAAAATGGAACTATGTTTTCGGTCTAAATCGCGAGTATTTGTTTTTTTTTTTTTCAAATAAACCTACATTCTGCTGCTTTACCATAGGCTGACTGAGATGGTGAAGTCATCAACTTGAACCATGCTTACAAACTAATTAATTAAAATACCTTATTTTTAACTTACCTAAGAACATTCCAGTATATGCTAAATACGACTTGTAAAATACTTTATAGTAACAATATTATTTCTTACTAAATTTAATTATTTACTAGTAATTAAAAAAATAAGCCATGGTAACCTAATGATCTACATTGATCTACAGCCTCTTCAGCAGAGGCCGTGTGTTCGAGTCCGGTCTCGCACTTCTGAGTTTCTCGGAATTTATGTGTAAAATTTAATTTGAAACTTACGAAGAAGGTTCACAATACTCCAAAAATATGTAAAGCCCCAAACCCACATTAGGCCAGCGTATACTACAGCGTATACAGCGTAGACTATGGCCTAAACCTTCGCCTGGGAGGAGGTCCGTGTCCAGCAGTGGGACGTATAAATGGGTTGATCTTCAATAAAAACTCGAATTATTATAATAATTTTTTTTGTTTTAACAATATGTTTAAATGAATAACTTTTGTAACTATAGTCCAGAATAGAGTGGATTGCATTAATATTAGACATAACCAATTGATTACTTTACCACCTTGGTCAGATGTAACTATGAGAGGTATAAAACCCAAACCTTTGATTTGTTTGATAAAAGTAATATACATGGTTTAGATCCCAAAAATTGTTTTATTTCCAATGTAAACAATCGCGAAAATCTTATATTTTAACCTTCCAGACGTTGTCTTTATCACATGATCTAATGTTTGCAAGTTTATAACAGAATGTATGCAATCGTAAATAAATAAGTAAATATTAGACTACCTCACATACGTTGCCCTCATCCCACATTAAGTAACCAAAGAGCTTTTCAACCGTGTCAACCTAGTCAACCGTGACCATGGGACCTGTAAGGGCCCGAAACGTCGGTTTGTTTGAAAAAACAATATACGCGATTTAAATCCGGAACAATAGTTTCATTTCCTATGTGTAACAATCGCGAAAACCTAAGAACTCGATACAAAGAGCTTTTGTTATGGATATCGGAAACAATAACGGTACCACAAACACCCGGATCCCAGACAGAAATACAATCGGCTTTATTTGACATGTGCATGCAAAATAAATTAGAAACAATTATAGAAAATTACATAAATCCTTCATAAATACAGAATAAGCAACATAATAGAAAATAAAGAAGAAAAACATTTTAAAATATATATATACAGTTGCTACAAACAAGCAACAAAAAGCATGTCAAAAAGGTTCATGACTCAACATCTAAGAACTATGCTAATTACGTAGCCCTGGCTGATATTCTGCCATGGCCCGTCATAAAATAGAATAGCAAAATCGAAATATGTATTTTGATCATTGACTTATAAATAAATTTTGGTTAAAAAAATTAAAGTTCATATTGTACTAATTTGTAGAAATTACACAATTAGGAACTAAATAAATTAAATTTGACATAAACAACAATGTACACATGAAAATAATCAAATTGAGTAAATATAATAATCGTTATGAAATATTCATTGACTTAGAAATAAATGGACGACGGGTCTAATACAAAAACCACGAAAAAATGTCCCAAGTCAACCTATTTAAACGTAGTGACATGTAAAGGAATATGAAAAAGCTAAAACGTTGAATTTAAATTGTAATGTCATCGCAGTACTGTCTAATTTTGCTTGCTTCGCTGTCAGTCGAACAAACGAAGACTAGAGCGTGAATGACGCTCTGTATACGATTTTAACGCCCTATAAGTTCGGACACTTTTTAGCGCGGACCCGACGTCCATATTATTGTAAGTCAATGGAAATATTAGTAAATTTAATTGTACAATACCAAATGTTTATTTTTTCACATTTAATTTGCTATATTGACCTGGCCGGGGATCGAACCAGGGACCTTAGAGATGGCGACATCATGAAAACCGGTGTGTAAGCCACTCGACCATGGAGATCGTCATAATTATTATTATCATGTTTTTGCATCGCCCCGAGTTCATAGGCCATTGAAACAAGTACAGAGCAAATGCCAGTGATTCACGAGTCACATTTCACATTCGTGTCTTTGACCCGAATCATAGCTGCTTCAAAGTGTAAGAAATATATAATCGTAAAATTGAAAAATTATTTTCATTAATTATTTATTTAAATATTATAAGGGTGAATAAGCTTATTCCATGTATTCATTTAAAAGTTTGTTAATTGATATTATTAGGTTTCCGAAATGTTACTGTGTAAATGGCGCGTCGGTGTTGATTGTGATTGGTTCGAACACTTTATTCGGGTTCGACTAGCCAATGACAATACTTTTGAAATTTCCTACTTGCGAAAAAATGGCGCGAATTGAAAAAAGAAGGTATTTAGGAGGCGATGTCTATAAGTGAAAGACAAATTTATGTATTCGTATTTCATCAAATGTTCAAGTTAGATTGGTCAGGAATTATAACGGTATTTTGTGGTTACAAATTTTGTTGAGTATATTTTAAAGTTCTAATATAAATTGTTGGAGGAATAGATAATTAATAAATCAGTTGGATTAATACGGCGTTTTATTGGAGCGTTTGAAAGAAGTCTACAAAAATTGTCTAAATACACAGATGGCTAAGTAAACAGATGGCCCTTGTTGATTATTTCTATTAAGAATAACAATATTAAGCCAGATGACCACACCAACAATAATTACCTGGTCGCTAACTAGGGAATTCGTTGTGTTATTACAGACATTTTCTGGTATTGTTATGAATACCAGAACAATGATAACTAAAGGAAAAGGTGGAGGTTCTCAATTGAACTGTGTTTTTTTCGTATCTATATTATGTGATTAATCTGGCATTTGTGAACCGGTTTCGATGATTCTTTTTTTGTTGGAAAGAGGTACACTCAGTTTTTCTTCACTCCTGATATTCAATAAAACTTAATTACAATTATTAAAGTGACATCTCTAGTCAACGGCTGGTAGTCGTAAAGGTACCTGGCTGAATGAAGAAAAACTTTTATAGATTTCTCACAGATAGCGCTGCGGAAAAGAAGGCAGCAAAAAACCAAAGCAAATATCTGCAACAAACAGATGGAAAAATTCGTGAGGTCCGTTGGTAAAATCCGTGGCTTAGTTAGCATAGCGTCTGACACGGTTTGGTGAGAGACGTTGGTTCGAATCCAACCGCATCGAAGCGAAGTATTCGATCTTTGTTTAAAAATTATGAGAGATTCATGTTATGAATTTGTATGCCACCAAGAGATTTGAACCATCGACTTTTCAATTAAGAAACAACCTTTCTCCTACTGCATTACCAAAACTTTCAAACTTCCTCTTATAAATGATATTAAATATTTGTTTAAATAATTACATTTTTTACAAAATTGTTGGTGGTAATTTGGTATCGTAAAATAGTCATAAATGAAATCGTTAATTGTAGTAATAAAATGTTGTCTTGGTTTGTGAAGTGCCTCACGCTTCTTTGTTATAAGACATAAAATTCAATATGGCGGACGATAAATACTATAATATATCCAGTTAAAACACTTTTGCGAACGTTCTTGCACGTCATCTTGACAATATAAAAGACATCAACGGAATTAAATTTGCAATTATTACAGTACCTGTTAACACACAAAAGCACGTAAAATAACAAAACATACATAATAAGTTATTTCAAGAACAACGATCTAGGACAAGTGATATTTTTATTAGAATTTGAAGTCGGCGTTATACAAACAAATGGAGTAAATTATACGGCATGCCAATTCCTTACCGAAACGCAGCAGTTGTTTTTATTTTTCTTTACTTCTTATTTATTTATTAAGCATTGGTTATAGAGCCATCAGGTTAAAACGATAAAAATAACCATAAATAATGCAAACAATTAAGAAACTCAAAACATATTATTTCGAAGCAGTAGAGCTTCTTGTGAAAGTGTTCGTCCAGGGAAGTACTGCCACCTTACCTATTTCAGTCGCCAAGCAGTAAATAAAGCATTAATGCGTTCCGGTTTTGAAGGTTGTCAACTTATGTCTCAGGCTGACAGGAGCAATAGCAGTGGTCCTAAGTTCTTTGCAATTCAAAATTCTGAGTGGCACTGCAACTGTTATGGACTGGCATGTAGTTTACCACCAGGCACACGACTTGTTCGTCCCGTCACTTAATACAATAAAAGAATAAAAATAAATACTTAAGCTAAAAATTAATTCTTGTAAAAATTTTAACTACAAAAACCCTCCATTTTTTATAATAATAAATAAACAAAAAGAGTGATATGTACATTCTTTTTCTTTATTCACAGTTCTGCATATTTGCGAGTGCAAATAGTTTTTTTTCTTTTTCACATCTCTGCACATTTTTGGTGACCTATGCCTTAATAACGTCAGGTCACAGACGAAAAATAAAATTTTGGGCTTCACCACAATTTGAATTGTATTTTTATTCTAGTTTCAAATTTCATGCATTTTGGTTAGTGAACGGCAGAGTAATTCCATTCGTAATTATGCAAATTGAGTGGATTCCAAGAAAGCGACGCTCGTTACGCTTCGATTATTGCGACTTTTACAAATCGCGATAAAAATTTCAGCTGTACCATAGTTCACACACAGTTCACAGATGTTCTTTTTCACGATATCTAATGTAAATATATTTCGTGTTTTAGCATTAGACAAGTAACAGAAGGACTTTTATCAGGCGCCATTTCATTCTGTCATTATACCTCTATATTTCTCAATACTCTCACAGTCAATAATACGTACTTGACTATGCTAGGAGTCGGTTGCTTGGAGACCTTTAGTAGCAGTAAAGTTTCTTGTGAAACCTTAATTTCAGCCGCCAAGCAGTAATGTGAGCATTACTGCGTTTTGACGGTTAGGGTGCTGGTGAAATTACATGCACATGAGACTTTTTAATTTATATATCAGGGTGACGGGCGCTGTGGCACTGCCCATCAGATGTTTGCGTGTGACAGGCGTGTCGCTTGCCACCAGACGCACGCTTGTTCATGCCGTCACTTGGTATACTAAAAAACGCATATCACAAGCTCTCCTTAGTTTGTGCTCCAGTTTCCAACAATAAACAAGCTTGGAGTATTGACTCGCAGCTTATTTAATAATATATAACCCTTCTGTAATGTTCCTTTGTTTTGTATTGTGAAGATAAAAAAAATAAAGATATTTATTATTATTATTTTGTAAGCAAAATAATTTAATAAATATCGTGAAATGAAAGTCACTAAATAAATATAATTTTTTATATTTCTTTTACTCGTAATATTCACTAAAAATTAAATGAAATCTTTTTATCTTTACATAATTAATCTATTTCAAAAACTGGCACTGTAAAAAAGCTTAAAGAAATAATGGTTACAAAATATTAAACGGAAACTTTTTATGAAATAATAAACGTATTACCACGTCGTTTCTATTTATTAGTAATTTATATACATATATATTATACTGCCACATTATCTATTTCTCTGGTGAGTTTGGGTGTAATTTGCGGTTGTGTACCTCTGTGTGTGTCCATGGCACCCGCGATACAAGACTTCCCTAGTGCGGGACTATGAGTGTGTGTAAAAAAAATGTGCCGCCAAGCAGTAAAGTGAGCATTACAGTCAGGTGACGGGTGGCAATGCTCCTCTGATCTTTGTGATGAAAACTCTGAGTCGCACTGCACCTGCCGCTTACTACCAAGCAAACGATTATTTCGTCTCGTCAATTGGTATCATAAAAAAAATTATAAACATCATTTGTCATCAATTCTCAGAATGTTATCGTGTACTGTAATTTGTTGTCTGAAGAAAAAGGTTTACGATCACTGCATCTCTACTTTTTTTTCTAATTCTAAAAAAGCGAAGTATAAAATTTTCTTTTAAATTTTCCCAAAAATACAAGTTACTAAAAAATAGCTACTATAACACAAGTGAAAGAATTTTACTCAGTTGATGATATCTTCCAACGTGTGACGTGATCGCGTAGCATTTCACGTCATTTCGTATGCGTGTCTCATTTGAACCGGATTCTAATGGCACGAACATACCTGTCATATAAATTTTTGTGTATGTGTGTGCATGACTCCCATGCAAAGCGAAGAGATAGTTGATTGATGTCATTAAAATTTATGGTACGCTTCCGGAATATTTTTGTTTTCTCTATACCGAAGCAGTGAGAAAAATGAGGTTATAGAAATGAAAATTGTAAACCAGTTGAAATGTTTGTTTATTTATTTCATTTGATACAACTACGCATCAGATGCTACAAATAATACTTAGGAGTATTACATAAGTTTAGTGATAATAGTTAGCCTATATAGTTACAGTGCTCGGCACAGGCCTCCTCCGACAATGAAAGGTGTAGCTTCCACACGAGCCTTACAACGGGCATCATAATGCTGGGTCTTTACTTTGGTTTCTTGTAACAAATAAAAACATTTAATATACACAAAAAATTTAAAATTTATTAAAATAAGGCTTTCCGTTGACATGAAATACTGCCACGAGTAATAGCACAAAAAGGCATCCTTCCAGGGAGAATGACATAACCATACAATACAAAGCTAAAATTGTGGACTGAGCACAGATAGGTCTTTCGAGACCTATAAGACCTATAAACGCTAACTAACCACTTCTACTGTATTTATTGTTCTGTGATTGTTAAGTAGTAATTGAATGAATGAATATTCCATCACTACCATTCCACCGGGACTCAACTGCCATTGCAACTAGATTTCAACAGAATAGCAAATATTATCATAATTGCAATGTAATCTCAATGGAATTAAAATTACCAATGGTTTCAAAGAAATTAGCAGAATAGGGCCCCTAGTACATTCCTGACCTCTTCAGAATACATTTTTCTCACTAAGATGTGTGGGAAAATTGAAGTAATAAAATCCTTATGGATAAACATTATGTTTAAGTTTGAAACACAAACAACTGACAGTCGGCTGTGCACCAAAGCCTACTTTCCTTTTGGATACAATAGGAAAATAAAAGAAGATTATTTGAATGGCAAAATAAATGTGGTTTTGAAATGCGTGGAAGTCATAATTTTCATTCCTCTATGAAAGCGCACATTGAAGTTTACGCAGCAATAATCGTGTGAGTGCGATAGTAACATTAAAGCGAATTTTTTTTTTTTATTTACTATTATTTACTATATATTTTTTACTATATTTACACAGTATTTTGATGAAAAATCTAAACTATTTATAACAGCTAGATACATAAAAAAAGCAAGAAAGTTTATAAATAAAATAATTCCTCGAGGGCCGTACCCTGGGGCATCGTGCCCAGAAGGGTACCAACATTTCCCCTTTGAATTGCTAAACATATTATTGGCGGAAATAGCTGACAGCCTTGTGGTCACCAGAGGCTTCTACGAGACGATCCGACAGCTGACATTTTGATGGCACTGAATTTAGAAAAATTCGTGTTCGATCTTTGTATTATTAATTATAACAACTAGAGACAAAACTTTAAAAATAAATGTTAGTAAAACATCATGGTAATCAATAAAATCAATTTTACAATTATTATATAAAATCAATTAAATGTATTAAATGATATATAGAGGTAGTATGCCCTCAGGCACTGCACGTTTACGTGATCATAGGAATAATGATGTCTGGGTCTGAATAGTACACATTTTATGTACATCTTCATGTACACGGGTCCTTAGGAGGATCTTCTTCTTCTTATCGTATCACTGGCTTACGGTACAATGCTTCAGGATAATAAAGCCACAAAAATAATACGAACTGCCAGAAACAAATTATTATTATTTATATATATTTTTGTTTGTCGACTCATTAAATCTCTCTTCTGAAATTATCATTTAGCAGATGTGATCTTATTACATACACCAAGGATGCGTTTTATTATATAGTTTCGTCAATTAAATAATCTTCTTCTTAGTGTGCCGCTTCTCTATGAAGGTTGGCCAATATCGTGCAGTTACATAATTTTACATATCTGAAATTACAAATAACTCTCCTAGTTAAGCAGAAAAAAATTATATACTAATTTCATTCGTACGGGAAAGTTAGATGTTCTATTTTCACCATTGACTTACAATTATATGGACGTCGGGTCCTCGCTAAAAAGTGTCCGAACTTATAGGGCGTTAAAATCGTATACAGAGCGTCATTCACGCTTTAGTCTTCGTTTGTTCGACTGACAGCGAAGCAAGCAAAATTAGACAGTACTGCGATGACATTACAATTTAAATTCAACGTTTTAGCTTTTTCATATTCCTTTACATGTCACTACGTTTAAATAGGTTGACTTGGGACATTTTTTTCGTGGTTTGTGTATTAGACCCGTCGTCCATTTATTTGTAAGTCAATGATTTTCACGTAATAAACTAAAAGTAACAAAAGTAGTTGTGCTATAAAATTTTGCAGTATAATATTCAAGTAATACATATAAATTCATAATATCTCCCTCTGAAATAAAAACGTCAAAATATCAAAACAAAACAAAACAAAACATTTTTCTTCAAAGTACACTACGGCTATAAAATACTTGTTAGTTATATGCTGTCACCAAGCAATTACTAATACGAGCATTACTGCGTTCCACTTTTGAAAGGTAAGGGTGCTTACGGAATAATCACCTGGGCACACTTAACGATTATATCCTGTCTAAGTAAGAAAATACATATAGTTAACTAATAATTAACAATAGCCTTCTTTCCAATGACATGACGTAGAACATAAGTAATAGTCCTCTTGCATATTTTAACAGAACTTCCTTGAAGAAAAGTGGTAGGATTCATACAAATGCGCTTCTTAAGTATGTCTGTTGGTCAAACCAGTGACCAAGTAACCAGTCTCGACGAGTTATATTGCTCAGAGAGAGCAAGAAAAGTGTTTAAAGGAACTACTATAACTGAGTTTTATTTACAGCTGTAATTTGCTTACATAAATGTGGAGAATTGCTGTTCAAATACCTATTTATGAAATTACTTCCTCAAACTAACTTGACGTTAACTGCCTTC
This sequence comes from Hyposmocoma kahamanoa, assembly GCF_003589595.1. Lineage (NCBI taxonomy): Eukaryota > Metazoa > Arthropoda > Insecta > Lepidoptera > Cosmopterigidae > Hyposmocoma > Hyposmocoma kahamanoa. Next base: position 6,260,153 of record NW_020653900.1, on the reverse strand, counting down.
GTGGCCGAACGGTTACCATGCTGGTCTGCCACGCAGAGGTCCCGGGTTCGATTCCTTTTTTTTAAATATCAAATGACGGGACGAACAAGTCGTGTGCCTGATGGTAAGCTACACGCCTTTCCATAACAGTATCACTGCCACTCAGAGCTTTAAATTGCAAAGGTTGAGGGGCACTGCCACTGCGCCCGACACCCTGAGACATAAGCTGATAAGTGCCATTTGCCTGTAATTTCGCCAGTACCCTTACCCTTCAAAACCGGAACACAGTAATGCTGACATTAAACAGATAAGGTAGCAGTACTACCCTGGACGAACTCTTTCACAAGGAGCTCTACTGGTACTAAATTCCCAGGGCCGAGAGAAATATGTGTACGGCCTACATTTATTTCTAGAATAGAATACTGTCTAATTTTGCTTGCTTCGCTGTCAGTCGAACAAACGAAGACTAAAGCGTGAATGACGCTCTGTATACCATTTTAACGCCCTATAAGTTCGGACACTTTTTAGCGCGGACCCGACGTCCATATAATTGTAAGTCAATGAATAGAATAGACATTTATTGCAACGCCACAACACATAGATTCAAACAATAGATTAATCATACTTAGACAAACAAAACAACGTAAAATAAAGCAAAACAGACGAAAAGTAATAAACAAAATATAAACAAAGACTACAAATTTGTACTGTCATTTGTGCAGCTATGGCGTACGCAAAAGAACATCATTCAACTTATGCCACAGCCATAACTGGACTGTGGCGCTGGTTTTCAATGAGCCCTAAGTCGAAATGAATGATATACGTGTGTGTCGCAAAATAAAATAGAATAAAATAAACTATGTAAATACTTGTGCATGTGTTCATTGTGTGTCACAGCTGTGTGTTATATAGATCAAAATATTGCAATACTACATATAAATATTGTAAAAATAGAAATATACTTACTGAGTGCGTTTATAGTGTTTTATTTGTCTCGTGAGTTTGGGTATAATTTGTGCTTGTCTATGTGTGTATCCATAGCACCCGCGACACAGGGTTTACCTAGTGTGGGGCTATGAGTGTGTGATTTATTTATTGCGTGAACTTTTGAAACAAAACAAAGATTGCCGACACACTTTTATTATGATCACGATAAAAATACCCTCCAAAACACATTACATACATTGATATCAAAATCGCCCTTGTGCCCGCTCATACCTGTCAATGTCAAACACTCAAAGCGCCTTCCACCACTGGAGCTAGCCGCCATTAATTTTTTTTAATTGATCGATTTAAACATTCCCTGTTGATGATCAGTGGTCTCTACCAATAAATCTGACCATTGATTATTAACGTGCAGTTACGAGTGTCATCAATAGTCATCATCCATTAATCGTCATTCATCATTTCGTTGGAAATAACTTACTTGCCACATTTTGTTCCCAATGTCTTGTGCTTGAATACATGAAGCAATAATTTAAGACGCTGTTAATGGTGTACCGCTGGAAGTATGTGAAATACAAATAAAAACGCAATGGAACGAGCTGACATTTCTTTAAAAAGTAGCGAAAAGAAATTTTTTTCAGTTGAATTCAATTCGACATTCAGATGATTTGATAGTCTCAGCACAGAGTACTAAAAATATCGACTTCAAAAGTTCGTGGAATTACATCTATTTGCGGAGTTTTATTGAAATCGGTTACCGGAAAGTGCTCGAAACCGGATTCATCCCCTAGTTTGCCACACTTGGAGGTGAAATATTTACTTCAAATTTAAATGGAACCAATACTGAGGTACCCTCTTTCCAACAAAAAAAGAATCATCAATATCGATTTAACAAAAAAAAATACAGGTGAATTGCGTACTTCATAAATTCTCGTAGTTTTAATCAGAGTACCGATAACTCTGAGGGCAATACCCAGAATATCCTAACCAGAATCAACTTAAAAATTTCATAAATTGGCTTAAATCGGAAATCGAATCTGGAACCTCCTCATCAAGCGCCCGTAGTAATCGCTATGCCACCGAAGAGCATAAGCATTCCTCGCAATCTGAAACCGACCGACAACGTAAGGGTATATAGGGCTAGTATATTATATGGACTGAAGTACCTGACCGCTTCTGATATTTGACAATATATACGATATCTCTATTGGCTTACCTGAGTGCACGATAGAACGAGAAATGAGAACAAGATAGAATTTATCGAGTTCTTAGGTTGGGAAACTACACATAGGAAATAAAACTATTTTTTTGAGCAGCTTTTCGAAAACCAACGTTTCAGACCATTTACAGGTCCCGTAGCCACCGTGACTATGGGACCTGTAAAGACAGTTTTGTTTCTGAGAATTTCCGAGCCATATTTTATATAATAAATATGGTAGATACGAATGGAGTCATGGTTTTTCATAAAATTTCGAAATTAGCTAGCTTTTGAGCCAGAATCTGAAACACCTTGACCATAAACATTTATTCCTGGACCTACCCCAAAAATTAGCATCTAAAGTAAGGCCAGACCATTTCCGTAATAAAAAAATATATATTTCTCCAACCTTAAAACACTTGTTTTATTATGTATGAAATGTCAACATTTTTCAAATTACGAACACTTATTTATGGCTTATTGTTTAATTGTTTATGTTGACTTCCTATGTCAGTTTTCACATAGCTAAAAGATGAAAAATGTTGTAAGACGCATTGTTGAACAGTTATCTTTATTACTGACATGGTTTTCATGAAATAAGAATAGAATTTATCTATAGGTTTAAATTGATTGAGAACAAATCAACTGAAGATGTTTTAATAAAGGGTTCGAGAAGAGAGTCCTGTTAAAGACATAGAGAACAGAAGGGAAAATATTTGGACATCGATTACGTAGCGACGAAATTAGAGAGTTTTAATTGAGGAGAAGATAGAAGAAAAAGAGGGAGACCAAGATAAACGTCAAAAAGTGTGCAGGTATAAAAAGGTCAAGGAGCTGTAAAGTATAACTAACTTAACTGCCTCCGTGGCCGAATGGTTACCATGCCGGACTGCCACGCAGAGGTCCCGGATTGGATTCCCGGGCCGGAAGAAATATTTGTATGATCTACATTTACTTGAAGCGGGTGCCATGGACCACACAATAACGTAATTTGTGGTTAATATATGTATATTCGCCAAAAGTTAAAGAGACTGCAAAAAAGTTATATCAAAATGGCTACAGTCGAAATCGTATGAGGAAACCGACGATCTATTAGAACACTTGCTTTAAGAACACTAGTTTCCTAATCTATGGCAACAGGATAAAACATACACCACCACACACATACGTTTTAAGATTCAAATTAAATTTAAAATTTAAAATTAGAAGTTAAGAAGTTTGAAAATTGTTAAAAAAAAAATGTTGTTTGTTTTGACGATGTTTGGAAATGTAAAAATTAAACACTAAATTAAGTATAAGTTAAAAATGTTAAGTATGCATTTATAGCTATGGAAGAGCGGAGCCTCCAGACACAGCCTTGATTAGCTTAATAGGAGGTACCACTTTTTTTAGTGATATAAACATTTTTATTTTATGTGTTAATGTGTGGTCCATGGGACTCGCGACACATGGTTTCCCTAGTGCGGGGCTATGTTGAGTGTGTTCGTCATTATTATTATTAAGCAAAAAAAGCTATAAAAAGGTCAAGGAGCTGTAAATTATATATGTACATGTGTTGTCGTTACCAAAATATACGAGCGGTTTGATAGATACGTGACTTTAAGGTTAAAAAAAAACTTTTTTTGGAATATATTTTGGTTTCTTAATTAAAAACTTCTTACTGAGTAACTAACGTAACTTTTCTAAAGTTAGCGCAAAAATTAAAAAAATAGCAATAACAATGTAAGATGACATATGGGTGACATAGATATATTTTTGAAGACGGAGAAAACGGAATTTCGTATATTCCGTCTCTCGTCTGCAATCAGAATATTAAAACTTGTTGATACGAACTATTGCCGCTTTCCCATATTACCACATGAGGCACCATTTGACTTTTTCAAACAGATTTTTTAGTACCTAAGTAATAGGTACGACACTTTTAACCAACTTCAAAATAAAAAAGAGGATGTTCTCAATTCAACTGTATCCTTTTTTTTGTATGTATGATACGCGATAACTCACATCGGCATTTGAGAAACGATTTTGATAATTCTTTTTTTGTTGGAAAGAGAGTACCTCAGTATTCTCTATATATATAGGCTATATAGGATATATTTATAGGATATATATATCCTATAAATATATCCTATATATATATATCTATAGGATATATTCCACCTCTAAGGGTGGCAAACTAGGGGATGAATCCGGTTTAGCGCATTTTCCGGTAACCGATGTCAATAAAACTTGGCATATAGATGTTGTGATGAAATGAATTCCACAACCCTTTGAGGTCCGTTTCTTTTTTACAAAAAAAATTACACAATACTTTTCTACGAGTAAATAAAATAATAATGAAACACGACCAATATTTAATGCATATTTGTTTTGTTATCTGAGTATATTTCGTTAACAATTTATGACAACAAACTGGAATGAAAGCCACACAAACGCTACAAAACAAAAACCAAAGAGATAGAATAGAAGTGGCCAAGTACCGTTTAAATTTTAACCAATCATTTTTTTATAAAGGTTTATGGCCCGCTTACAACACCTTTGAAGAAATGGACAGGCGTATCGCTTTTATAGGCGCACGACTTGTTCGTCCTTGTTCGTGTTGTTCGTTACTTGGTATAATAATAAAAAAGCACTGACACTGCATCCATCACCCTTCGACACAAAGTTGACAAGCCCTATGTGCCTGTAGTTTCCTCAACACCGCATCGCAGTAATGTTTAAATTACTGCCTGGCGGCATAAGTAGATACAGTAGCAGTACTGCCCTGGACGAACTGTTTCATGTTGAGTTCTAGAACTACTAACTTGTACCTTAATCTCTCTCATTATGTCAGTAATCCGAGAGGTTTAATTTTTCATATGAATAACAATTTTTACAAAGTGCCTGAGTCAGCTCAGGCAGAAGAAGTAGAGGATCTCGACGACCCCATGAAATCAAAGACAATTTGTTGTTTTCTGTTAAATAATAGCAATTGGTAGCTAAATTACAGAAGTAGTGTGGGGTAATCGTTAATAGAAGCATTTCCTTTTTAACCGACTTCAAAGAAAGAAGGTTCTCATTTTTTAACATGTATGTTACGTGATTGTAAACCGATTTTGGTGATTCTTTTTTTGTTAGAAAAAGGGTACCTCAGTATTGGTCTCATTTAAATTTGAAGGAAATTTTCCGCCTGTAAGTAATGGTGGCGAACTACGGATGGATCCGGTTTCGCGCACTTTCACATAATAAAGCCGGTAAGCAAACTTTAGGGGCCCGTTTATTTTTTATAAAAAGTTATAATTACGGAAAAACAATTTAAAAGTGAACGGTCTTTTTGACCTTTATTAATTTGTACAAAAAACCCGTTAAGTAGGTAGTAGGGATGACATTCATGTGATGTTAGTTGATTGGTTCAAAATAGAAACCCCGGCATTAATGCGATGTGCCCTTAACGACCGTTTTGTGACTGCTTCGCGTAGTTAGGTCACTAATTGCGTTCACAACAAATATTTATAATTTACACGTTCATGAACTATGTAATTACTCACCATATAATTTATCATTATGATGTCACGTAGGTACGACGTAAATCTTTTTCACCCCATTGCGCAAAAGTATCCTCGGTAAGTGCTAAACCTCTCGAAATGGATATCTTCGCAATCTCATTGCCTCGCTTCAGGAAGTCAATATTGGAATTTTTGGCACGTAACAGAATGTTATTTGTAATGTGTATTACATTTATTTTATAATGTAATTTGTTACAGTAAATTAATAATAATTGTCATAGCTTTCATACTCATATCATGGCATGTTCACCGATAATTGATTAAGCATTTTAACTGTAATACCCTGGCGAATGTATTTAAGTGTTGGTGAATATAAATAAATAAATAAACAAACGATTCAAACATATTTCCATTTCCAACAGATAACCTTGAAAATTTAAATTCCCTTTCTACTAAAAGCTTACATTTACATGCGTTTACACTTCTTCAAAGCAATAACAACGGTATAGCACATTTAGACTCTAATATCTCTGTGGAAACGACGTACAAACGAATCAACTCCGTGGTCTGTTTACTACAGTTTAGTTTATTGTAAACATACCAACTATGTCAGCTCTATGTACTGTGCCAACCCAAAGGTCACGTTATAACATTTCCTAAGAGCGGTTACACACGGCGTCTTGTAGCAGCACGACGGAAACGCAATACAAATGCGATTCACGTTTAAAATTAATTAACTAATTTGTTTATTTAATGCATTTATTAATTTCACTTTTCAAATCACATTTAACAAAACAAAATAATGTGCATAAACATATACAGATTTTTCGTACATAAATAATTATACAATAAGCGATACAGTCGAGCGTTTGCATCGAAACAATCACGCGTTTGTATCAATGCTGTAACCACTCATTAACTAGGTTTTCAATTCAACTGTATTTTTTTGTGTGTGTATGTTACGAGATTACTCCGTCATTTGTGAATTGATTTCAATGATTCTTTTTTTGTTGGAAAGGGAGGAAGGTCGGCAGTGTTCCCATTTAAACTGAAGAAAATATTCCACCTCTAAATGCAGCAAATTATCAGACGGATCCAATTTATTGAATTTCACTCATAGCCCATTAACCGACTTCAATGAAACCTGACACGTTGTAATTCCAATGAAAATAAACTTAGTAACAAAAATAATTTTACTTAATGACTTACGTATTTCTGCCGTCAAGCAGTAATGTGAGCATTACTGCGTTTCGGTGTTGAAGGGTAGTGCTGGAGAAACTACAGGCACGTAGATCTTATAAATTTTATGTCAAAGGGCGATGCGTACAGTGTTAGTGTTCTTGAGATTTTTGTAATTTTAAGCTCTGAGTTGCTCTCATTGAGTATATAACCAGATATAAGGACGAAATGTCATTTTAGTTGTTTAAAAGCTATTTTGCTACATCTTTACGGTGACGACTGCGCTCCGATTGGCCAGACCGAATTCGAAACATTTGACGGGTGTCGTCAATTGTTTCACTTCAAACCGACTGGTTTAACTTGAGTTTTAGTATAATGAACAAAAATTGAAAAATTACATATTTAATATTTAATTAACGACGAAATGTGATTCCGTTTGTTTTGTAATTAGATTTTTGCTGTTTTTCTCACAGCACCGAATGGAACAGTCCCTCATTGTTAGATATATTATCCTTATTACAATAAATACAGAATATTTTTGGAATATACGGAGACGTACACACAAGTCAGTGGTTGGCGCTGTACTATTTCAGCTTTCTAACTTATAATTTCATCACAAACGAGTTGATATTTAAAAGTGATGTAAGGCCCATTTGCCTGATGAGTTGCCAGGGATGGAAGGCCCTTATTTCGTCTCTATTTCTGGTTATATACTCGATGGTTGCACTACAACTGATACAAGTGTCTACTTGTATCAGTTGTATGCAACAACGGGTCTGCGTCGCTTACCACTGAGCGAATCACTTGTTCATCCCGTCACTTGATATTATAAAAAAGATTTGCTACTAGCCACATGCAACCTCAATATTTTGTGGGTGTATCTCATTAATTGTGTGGTATATGGTAGTAAATGTTCTAATTGCTTGTGAAATTACAGACACATAGAACTTGGCAACTTATGTCACAGGGTGACGGGTGGCTCTGAAAGGCACTGCAACTGTTATAGACAGGAGTGTCGCTAACCACCAGGCGCACGACTTGTTCGTCCCATCACTTGGTATCATTAAAACAAAATCCTTTGCGCTATGGCATGGGGTTAAAGTAGACCTTAACAAATTACAGCGCTATTTTTCTGCCAGATAGGTAGGGGACTTTAGGGAATACTGTACAGTGGGACACTTGAAAGCTAAAAAATACTACAAAAATGTTAATCCGAAATGATGTTCGAATACATTCTATTCTCCTAAGCTTTCATCTGGCTTAAATTTATGGTCACGTTCCCAATTCTTTCGCGTCTTTTTTTTGTTTTATTTCTCGACAACGACGACAGTAAAATACTGTCTACGAAATACCAATCTGTGCTTTATCTTTGTACAAAGAAAATATTTTTTTCCGCTTTTTGTATTCTTATTGGAATCTAATTTGAAATAAAATCGAATGGAATCTTATAGACATTGTTTTCTAAATTATAATGTTTTCTTATATTTTTTCTTTTTTTTCCAAACTAATCTGAGACAGAGACAAACTGGACTCTTATACAAATTGTCTGCTTTCATTGGGCATTTATTAAAATAAGACAATCTCGTTACATTGGTCAATCAACATTTTTACTAACACTCGGTTCTCTTAAAATTTTTGAAATTGGCTAGCATCTTTGTAATTCAAACCTGTAAAATGATTGTTAGTTTTATATATATGAAATATATAAAAATAACACTCATTATATTAATCAGTATATTTATATGAAAAAAAAAAAATATTTTTATTATTATTACGCCAGAAACAATACTCCAAATAATACACATAGTAAAATTATCAACACCTTATGCTAAATATTTATTTTATTAAATAGCACGATGTTTTTACTACCATTAGCTCAACTGGTAAAAGCGGTAACCACGGTAAAGCAACAAAGGCGGGTTCGAGTACAACCAGATCAAAAGAATTCTCCTTCTTGTTTATTTGATCTGTTTGTTAATAATGAACTTATGCAAAGTTCACGTGACGCAGTAGATACAGGGTCCCCTATCCCCGTGATATTGTAAGTGCTTGTAAAAACAAAGAAATATTATTAAAAACAAGAAAAGTTACGCTCATTCGTGCCAAATCCGACGATATGTACGTGATGTAAAAAGACTTTTATATTCAAATATTTGTTACAAAATAAGTAAGTATAAAATAAGTAAGTAAGTATTTTCCTTTTATGTAAATACTGTATCCTGATAAAACATTTCAGCTCTATGCTAGACAGCCTGTGTGATCTGCGTGTACGCAATGTCACTATATCCGGTATCTAGACCGGTTGAACCAGCATCACAGAGGTTAATAATTTCAACCCTTTTATAACAATCTCGGCTCAACCGATTGCTCTGTGTAAGCTGGTGTGTTGGTCCCAGGCTTGATTCTCGGTAGAACCAATATGAGAAATGAACTTTTGTAAATTAGTGTTCTGGGGCCCCGTAGTGAAATCCGATGCTATGGTACTCATAGTACACTTTAATTGCCTGGTCACAAACTATGAAATTCCCAGTTCTAAAACTAAAAGTGAAAAGTAGGAAATGTTATCGAAGGTCATGACTTGGGGTATAGTTCTTAGAATGATGCCAATGATTTCCCTTTAGATGTAGCGAAATTTCCCTCTTGTAGCGAAAGCTGGTGAATATTCATAAAACTTGGTGTTCTATACATTAAACATTTGGTTTTAAGTAATAGTAGCTATAGAGCTTCTTGTGAAAGAGTTCGTCCAGGGAAGTACTGTCACCGTACCTATTTCTGCCGCCAAGCAGTAATGTCAACATTACTGTGTTCCGATTTTGAAGGATAAGGGAGCTGATGAAATTACAGGCACATGGGACTTGTCAACTTATGACTCAGGGTGACGGGCGCATTGGCAGTGCCTCTCAGATCTTTGCGATTTTAATCTCTGAGTGGCACTGCAACTGTTATGGACAGGCTATATGTTACTATCAGGACTTGTTCATCTCGTTACTTAATATTATGAAAAAAAATTAAAAAGTATTTTTGCTATTACTCAATGATCTTAATTTTCAATTTTAACGACTTTTATTCTCTACGAAGTTTACTATTTGTGTATACATAACTTGACCATTATTGTTGTCCCTCAGAGCGGGACGCCCGTATATTTATTATTGTTTTAAAAACAAAAAAAAACAAGTATCAAATAGTTACAAAATGTTGAGTGATTAGAAAAATTTAAGAAAGGAACTAAAGACGTTGACAATGACCAAAAATTGAGAAAAAAGAGCTAATCTTGTGTAGTCTCGTGGTTGGTTTTACGCTTTCGCGCCATTTAAAAAAAGAAATATTACGTGTGTCCTGTTTTGTCAAAGCGGGACATTGTTAAGTATTTTGGGGACAGCGGGACACGAAGCTTAAAAGCGGGACATATGGTCACGTTATGTATACATAATATTTATTTACGTAATTGTACATATAGACATATTTTAATCTGCCTGTAGAGAAGGTCAAAGTGCTTATGGTATAATACAAAATCAGATAGGTTCCTTCCAGGATATGACTCTTAGAAACAAATTAATAGTACCATAACCTGGTGTCGATAATGACATCCCTTACAGTTCTAAAATTTGATCGAGGTAATTTCCATTCGACGGAAAATTTAACACCGCGATGCGGAATTTACGTACACTGGGTCAATGCCATCTAGTGGATTTTTAGGGAACTATAAAATGAGCTAAGTTGCTCAGAAAAGTCTATTTTTTATAATAACAAGTGACGGGACGAACAAGTCGTACGCCTGGTGGTAAGCGACACGCCTATCCATAACAGTTGCAGAGCCATTCAGAGCTTTAAGTTGACAAGTCCCATGTGCCTGTGATTTCACCAGCACCCTTATCCTTCAAAACTGGAACGCAGAAATGCTCACATTTCTACTTGGCGCTAGATGCCATGCCCTATTTAAACGATCTTGCGCAAATTAAAAATCTCGCAAAGCTGCTCTCTTGCCACGTTGTTTATTATTTTATTAACAAAAAAATATATAATAATTCCATACATGTAAAGAACTTCAAAACAGTGCACACATAAAAAATCTGAAATAAATTTATTACACATAATCTCAGTACAGAGTACTAAAAAACCGACCCCAAAAGTACGTGGCATTACATCTATTTGCCAAGTTTTATTGCAATATCGCCTAGTTCGCCACTATGCAGAACTTGACACAGGAGATAATAAAAAACGGTTCTCACTACTGAAAGTATATTGAGAGAAAAACGCCTTGAATTGGCGAATAGCAAAACCAACCATTAAAATAATTGCTCCTTAAGTAAAATTTAGGCGTTATTTATAAAAATGAATGTTCATGCGTCATCAGCCACCCTTAAAGGTGGATGATTTTCTTCAAAATGAAATGGGATCACTGTGGAGGTACCCTCTTTCCAACAAAAAAAGAATCATGAAAATCGGTTCACAAATAGCGGAGTTATCGCGTAACATACATACAAAAAAACATACAGTCAAATTGAGAACCTCCTCCTTTTTTAAAGTCGGTTAAAAAAAGACAATAAAACATACAGCTGCGTAAAACGAATTAGGTATAGTTTTTATCTTTTAAACACGCTTTGCGTGATTCTTTTGTTTTTCGTCGCAACGTAACTCGAGTGATGGGAATTACTATTCCAATGTACTCGAAATGTTTTTTAGAAAGTGTTTTTTTTAAAGGCGAAGTAATGCGATCTGCCAATGTTTGCCAACATTGGCAGATCATTGGTCATAACAGATTGACATTAGGCACAACCTGTAATGACAGCTGTATTTGTAACCACAATTTAATAGGGCCATGTATAAACACTTCAAATGAGAGTGAATAGACGAGAGTTAAGGAGAACTATTTATCCACTGTTCCATCCATTTTATACGTATTATATTATAAAATGTGTATTTATCTAAGGTATTTATATAATTTAAAATAATTTAATGCTATTGATATTTTTTATTACATAATTTTTGTTTTGTTGTACAAGAAAACTCGTTATTGTAATTATTGTGTCCTGTACCACGTATACCAACTTATACATTACCCCTGAATGGGTATTTTGTGTTGACAATTAAGAAATCCCTGGGGCAAGCATTGTTTTTCGCATAGGCAATTTTATGTAATATGTTCTAGAGTTACATTTCGTAGGAATCTGGTGAGGTAGCACTGCAATTTTGTCTACAAAAAGGTTTTCCAGTAGTCTGCAACTAATGCATAGTTATACACAAAAGTGTCTTGTATAACTTTCAAATGACCGCCTGAATAAAATAATAATGTGCCAGACAATCACACCAACTGCCTCAAACTACGAAATTCAGTACTATGAGTACCAATTTGGAAAAGTTTATTTCCCAAATTGGTCCTACCAGGAATCGCACCCCGTTGGGCCACCGAGGTCGTTAAATCAAAAAATAAAAAACAAATAGTGTTTAGTCAATGTACCCAGATTGTACTGTCAACAGCCTCCAACGGAACAAGATCCGTCAATGTGTATAGGTACATTCAATGCCGTCTATACATTCAAAATATTTATATTTATCATTGTTATAGTAATATCATAATGTGTGTAAAAAATTATGCAGTCGAAGTCACGGGCAACAGCTAATTCAATTATAATATCATTTAGTATTCACATAAAATTACTTCATACACCATAGTTAACTATATTTACGGCTGTTTTCAAAATCTTTGGCACAAAAATTTACATTTACAACAGCTTTCACTTCGTATCTTATTAATATTTAATGGTTTCTAATTACAATTCCAGAACTTTTCTTTTCAACAAAAATTTAAAATTTTACTTTCTTTTGTTTCAGATGACATGACAACCTACGACGACGTAAAGTGTCAAAGTGTCAACGAAGACACTTGCACAACTTTCGATTTATTAAAATTCATATTTTAACAAGTAAAGAATGAAATTAACATGTGTGACCGGCCACGGTAACAACGCCCTTTGTTTTTAAAAAAAAACATATAAGTAGACAAAGGTATTGTTTTCGTGCAGTAATGATTTGACGATGGCGACGCTAAACCGAAATGAGTGCTCGGCACAGAGCCGAAATCGAATAGAAAATCGAATGAAATCGATATCCAAAATCGATTTGAGAAGAATAATCTTATTCATAGTGTTAATATCGAACATTCACATAGTTCAATCTAGTGAAATTAACGAAACAAAAATTGAAGACGATATACCTAGGCGAATGAAAATAGTTGAAGCCATAGCTGGTAGGTCGTTCTTTAGTGATGTGTATAAAAATGGAACATTTAGAACTGGTAACTCTTTATGGGATAACTTATTGAACAAGTGTACGGTGCATCCGTCAGTGAGCTGTGTACAGAATAATGTTTATTCATATTTGGATGAGAAGCTTGAGTACTCGGGTGATATAAACATTGGTGACGGTGTGTGCTTCAAGAAGAATAACGTTGATGTGAGGAAGTACAGCAACGAGGCGAATATCATCTACCTCACTGGAAGCTCGGACATGGATAGGTCGCTTGATGAAGAAAACGAGATTAACGACGATGAAGAATCAGGTAAGTCCGACATAAGCTATCTTACTCACGATTCGTATTAAGTTGTTATTCGGTATTACGAAATATTGGAATCAAAATACATAAATCAAGTTATATTTAGCACTATGCTTTCGTGTTTTGAAGCATTTAGCATGTAACCAAATGCATGCTCTGTACATGTTACCTTAAAAAATACTTCCTGATATCGTGTACATGGAATCTATTTACGTAATATTTCGCGTGATGTACAAGCGTCATGTGATTCAAGCGTTCGATTTTTGCTCGCTTAGGTTAGAAACCACTTAGCAATTTTAAAGCTGTACCATAAATAGGTCATTTTGTTCTTGCATTCCTTTTAAAACGATACATATATACACTTGAGAGCAATGAATCCGGGTCACTAAAAGAATCCGAAAAATCTCGGAAACTAAAAATGCTAGGTTAATGCAATAAATTGTATTTAATAGACAATTTAATACTCCTTAAATGAAGGTATTAAAACTTTTTAGTTATTGTAAAGTTATATCATAAAAAAATCAAATATGAAAAGGGAACACTTTCGAAGATGGAACTACGAAATTACAGCATTTGTTTTTGCTTTTGTTTGTAATCTGTCATTTATGTGGGTACATAAACCATGTTGATAGTGCTTAATATTCATTATTTAAGTTGAAATCATGTCGCTTACACTTGAAGAATGCACCAGAATACTTACATTGGTGGAAACTGGCCGGAGTCAGCGCGATACAGCCAGGACTGTCGGTGTGTCGCTGTCAACAGTACAAAGAGTTCTCAGACGTTACGAAGAAACTGGTTCTAACCTACGCAGACCAGGAACGGGCAGAACTAGGTGTACCACAGCACGAGAAGACCGATACTTGGTGAACACCATGCTTCGAAATCGCTTTCTCACAGGAGCTGAACTCACAAATCAGTTTCGACGCCTCGGAGGAAGTAACCCAAGTGCATGGACAGTAAGACGTCGGCTTGCTGAATCTAACTTAAAACCCCTTAGACCTGCAAACGGCCCTAAACTGGAGCGGGGGCATCGTATTTCAAGACTAAGATATGCCCAGAACCACGTAAATTGGAGTATTGAAGATTGGTCGAAAGTTATGTTCTCCGACGAATCAAAATGTATGCTCTACAAGCACGATGGAAGACACAGAGTGTATAGAAGACCAGGGGAAAGATTCAAGCAAGCATGCATCGAAGAAAAAGTAGCCTACGGTGGTGGGTCTGTACTTGTGTGGGCCGGAATTTCTTCTGAAAGTCGCACAGAGCTGGTGATCATAGAAAACGGCTCTTTAACTAGCGAAAGATATGTAGATGAAGTCCTCAATGAATACGTTGGTCCATTTATGGTCAATTTTGGTGAGGATGCTATATTTATGCATGACAATGCCCGACCTCATACAGGTAGGATTGTAAATGACTACCTTCAAGAGATGAACATTACTTGTATGGAGTGGCCAGCGCGCAGCCCGGATATCAACCCGATCGAGCATGCTTGGGACGAGCTAGGGAGATGCGTAAAACGACGAAACCCTCCCCCAATCACGCTTCGTGAGCTCAAAATTGCTCTCACAGAGGAATGGGAGAATATTCCCCAAAATCGTATAAGGAACTTGGTGTACAGCATGCCAAACCGCCTAAACGCAGTAATGGAAGCACGAGGAGGCAATACGAAGTATTAAAATTCAAGAAAATCGTAATAAAGTTCAAAAATTTCATGTTTCCTATTTTTGTTTTAAGGAGAGATCAGCAGTTTTTTTTCTTTATGTAATTTTGTGTAAATAAAATGTATGGTGACTCATATTTTTTTTACTTTCATTTAAGGAGTATTAAATTGTCTATTAAATACAACTTATTGCATTAACCTAGCATTCTTACTTTCCGAGATTTTTTGGATTCTTTAAGTGACCCGGATTCATTGCTCTCGAGTGTATAATCGAAATAAAACTAAAAGGCCTAAGAGTCTCGAGGTCTTACAGCTTTACCATGTTTTTTAATAAATAAAATGTTAAAACACTTAAATATGCCATAAAGTGTAAAAAGTATAAATAATTTTTAAGTATATTGACTGTCGCAATGTGTTACTACTAATGTGTTAGTTCTAATTATTATTAATAATAAAGATCGAACACATTAGAAAAAAATATTTGATCCGGCTGGATACGAACCAGCACTCTCAGGCAATCGGTGTCAGATACTCTGCCAAGTAAACCACGGAACGAACCAGCAGATCTTACGAATTTTTCTATGTGCTTCTTGCCGATTTTTGTTTTTCGTTTTTAACAACTTTTTTGCCGTAGCACCATCTGTGAGATATTTATTTCTTCCCTCAGCGAGTAATAAATCATTTCTATCAATTCAGCGAATTCATCGCTTACTTTTTCTTATTGTTTTTCACTTTTCTAACTAATTAAAGTAATAATTTGTACTAAACTGTTGTCTGGAAAAAAATCATCAAAGTGGTTCGACATTCCTCCTATTTCAAACGGTATTATTATCTAGTAGCGGTAGAGGACCTTGTGAAAGAATTCGTCTAGGAGAATTCGTCGTAATGAGATCATTACTTAACTACGTTCCAGTTTTGATGGTGCTGGTGGAATTGTAGGCACATGGGACTTGTCAACTTTATATCTCCGAGTAACGGACGTAGTGTAGTGACCTTAAGATCTTTGCGATTTAAAGCTCTAAGCGGCAACTATTATTTATGGACAGGAATGTCACTTGCGGGACGGGAGTTGTTCGTCCCGTCACTTGCTTCATAAAAAACTCCACTTAACTACTTAACATGATAACATTGATATCGTTAGATCAATTCGTATGAAAATGTAACAGCCAAACCATATAATAACCTGCAAACACGAAAGACAGGCCAGTGCCCTTGGTATTCTGTCTTTCTGCTAATTGCTGCAGTTAAAACCACTATTTCTATTCGAAATTTCACAGATTATTAGCAGAAACAGTGGGTCAAATAAGACATTGTCGAAAGTTTGAATTAGAAAAAACAGTAGTTTAAACGACAATACTGAGCCGGAAAGGCAGAATATCGATGCCACCAAGCTGTCTTTCGTCTTACGATCTTAACCTGCTATTTTAGAAACTAGGCACTTATCTATTCGTACATCCTTTAGTCAACAAAATCGAAGTGAAACGAAAGTGTATGAACTAGAAACGCATCCATATTCAACGAGAAATCTCCACGTTGTATAGACAAAGGACCATTTACCTCTTAACTTGGAGAACTGAATATATTTTACAACTGAGTTATGTTCTTGCAACACCTAGATTATTTTGTACGGTATTTCTATGCAATCATTCCATACAAGTCAAGACTTTCTTAGTTATTTATTAAATGATTAACCCATTCTTGGACAATAACGGCATTTACCGTAAAATTCAATAATTAGAATATGATCCTACGGAGTACCGTGCGAAGCCATGGTAGACGCCGAAGAAGGTTCACAACTTTGGGAAAAGTCCCCAACCGGCATTAGCCTAGCGTGGCGGACTATGGCCTAAATCCTTGTCTGAGAGAAAACTCGTGACTAACAGTGGCACGTGCGTTAATGATGATAATGCCCAAAAAAATTAAATCGTTGAATGAATGAATGGTATCGTTAGGGACTGGCATTGTAAGACCACACAGGAATCACGTTAGTATCTTCCTGAAACCTGCATGGTGTGGAATGATCTCTCTTTTGTAAGTACTTCCTTTGCGCTATGACGTGGGGTTCTTCAAAAAGCGCGTCAACACAGGAAGAAAGGCTGGCAATGCATAGATCGACAAGTGCTCTGATGTTCCAACTGTCTATAGGCGACGATGACCTCCTCCTATCAAGGGGCTTGTCGGCTCGTGTGCCTCCTACTTTACATAAAAAAGTGAAGTTGTGTGTATTATTTAATACATTATATTCTTTAAGTTTTATAATTGCTCACAATTATATTTTGTGCTTTAGGGGGATTAGTAGGTTTTTTGTCGTTTTTATGTCATAAGTAAGTAAATTTATTTATTGACACTTGAAATAACATGATGTATAATAACAGAGTGTTAGAGAACCATACCAATTATCAGGTCTCAAACTAGAGAATTCCCTGTACTTACCAGAGCAACGGAATTCACTATAGAGCACTTCTCAGAACACCCAGTCAAGAATCAATTTTTGAAAAATTCATTTCCAAATTGGTCCTACCGGGAAATGAAACCCGGAACCTCATCATCCAGCGCCCACAACACAAAGCTTTGGACCACCTAGGTCGTTATACTGCGTTTATTTATTATTATTTTCTTATTTATCTTTATTATCTCTTTTGAAACTGCGTGCTGTTGTTTTTGATCGACATGTACTACATATTCCAATTACTGTTTATCTTACCATAACGTATTAATCGATAAATTATATCGATACCTTTATATAATAGCACAGAATTGTAGAATACTGCGATTTTGAACTAAGCCATTTATAGCACCCATCTTCTTAGTTCAAACTTTCAAGCTCGTCGCTGTATGCTTGGTTTTTCTTTTTATAATAACAAGAGACGAACAAGTCGTGTGCCTGGTAGTAAGCTACACGCCTATCCATAACAGTTGCAGTGCCATTCAGAGCTTTAAATCGTAAAGATCTGAGAGACACTGATACGGCATCTGTCACCCAGAGGAGACATAAGTTGACAAATCCCATGTGCCCGCAAATTCACCAGCACCCTTATCCTTGAAAACCTTCCAAACCATTACTACGTTTAAGGGTAAGGGTGGGTGCTGATGAAATTACAGGAACATGGGACTTTTCACTTATGTCTCAAGGTGATGTGCGCAGTGGCAGTGTAATAGCTCAGTAGCTAGTAATAACTCAATTTGCCAGAGAAGAAAATATCATGATAAATTTCAAATTAAATTTCACACGTAAGTTCCGAGAAACTCAGATGTGCGAGCCCGGAATTTAATCCACGACCTCTGTTTGAGAGATGGCAGGTCAAACCATTAGGCTACCACGGTTGCCTTTGTGGCCCAACGATTACCAGGCTGATCTGTCACGTAGAGGTACCAGATTCGTTTCGCGAGTCGGGATAAATATTTGTAAGGCCTACATTTATTTTTCTCGTGAGTTTGGATATAATTTGTGGTTCTCTATCTGTGTATGCATGGCGCCCACGACACAGTCTCCCTAGTGCGAGGCTTTAAAAAAATCGCTAAAAAGTCGATTACGTTAGTTACAATAAGGAGAGTAGATAAGTTTACCTAACTTTTTTCCAACTTGTATCTGTTACGTGTGGTCCAAAATAAAAACACAAGTTGGTAACGTTTTTGTTAAAACCCACTTAAGTATTATAACTTCTAAAGCAAACAAGACTTATTGTTAGTTCAAGTATTAGTTGTCTCGACACCTGTCCAAATTCCGAAGCCGGTAGTTTGAAAAATACACGCTAGCTATTGAGCTGTTAAAACACTTCGTAACTATGGAAAGTCTTTTGTTTCATGGATTATTTGTATAACAGCGATTTTAGCGCGTGTAATTTTCTTGTATTTGTGTTAAAACTATGCATACGTGTAAAATGTTATTCTGGAAGTAATATTAGCTACCATCGCCTGTTCTCCAAGATACGTACTGTGGGTCCCACTTGAAGATTTTTTTTATGATACCATGTGACGAGACGAACAAGTCATGCACCTGGTGGTAAGCCTGGTCATAAAAGTTGCAGTGTCACTCAGAGTTTTAAATCACAAAGATATGATGGGTACTTCAAAACCTGAACACAGTAACGATCACATTACCGATTGGAGGCAAAAATAGATAAGATGGTAGTACTTCCGTGGACGAATTCTTTCAACAAGGAGCTCTACTGCTATTTAAATATGCAGTATGTCAAAATTATTTATAGACAATTGTACTTTAATTTCCTCCTCCGTCGGTCCCTCAGGATCGTGAGAATCGTGACTTTGAGGAAGTACACCGTCAGTCAATCTTTTCCACTGCACTCTGTCTATAGTTAGATGGAATAGTACTGCCAGACTTTCAGCCACCTGGTCACACCAAATTCGAATTTCGAATTTCGACCTCTAGATCCTACCCGTAACAATTACGTCAACTACATAGCGTTTAAATTTAGTTTTAAAAAGTGACTGATAAAAGTTGAATTGGCAGGTATAAAAGGTTACGCCGCAATTATTTGCAGCGTAACCTTTTATACCTGCCGTCTTTTTATATCTACAGTTATCTGTAGATTATAATTTTGAGGTTCAATCATGATATTCAGTTATTTTTGTGAAATTACACACTGAACAGCTGAATGTACGGCAGTCTGTCCCAACAAACCTATATTAATATATTACAAATATCGAACACTTATTACAAAAAATTCCTTCGATCCGGCCGGATTCGAACCGACCTCTTCTAGCAAACCGTGGCAGACGATCGTTGGCATAATAAAGCCACGGAACGAAAGCGGACCTCACGAATTTTTCTATGTGCTTGTTTGTCGGATCTTAGTATCAGGTTTTTAACGACTTTTTAGCCCTAGCGCCATCTATGAGAAATCTATGAAAGTTTTTGTCACTCAGTCAGGCACCTTTACAGCTACCAGCTCTGGCTAGAGATGTCGCTGTTCACTGTAATTAAATATTTCATTTAATGTCAGGATGTTTTACTATCATAACATTCAATTCTTTTTTTTGTGAAATTACTCCACTAGTTCTATATTAACTTGTCAAATAAGTGCTAAAACCCAGTTGTCAAAACTCATCAACGCCGCACCAATAATAAACGTGTCTTTTCTATGTAATCACGTGAGCACGCATCCGAATCAAGAGTGGTGCAAAAACTCCACTTAACATACGTTCATAATAAATATAATATTGATGCGTGCTGATAATGTATGACACAACTAGAGATAAGTTTGAAGCAATTAACGTTCTTACACTAACGTCACAGTAATAATTTAGGTTCTTTTTTGAGTAGTAATTTTTATATGAAAAATTGTGACAGATATAACATTAATACGAGAAATAAAAATAAAATTGCTGTTCTTAACAGTAGTCATCATAAAGTCACAAATTCATTTAAGGGGTATACGTCTCTATGACAAAATTTCGGTTGATATTCAAAATTAGCCATTAATCCAGGACTCAAAAATTTTATACTAAATGTTTTAAAGACAAAAATCCGTGGTTCCGTTTAGTTCTAATAGGTTGTCTTGATCTATGATATTTTAAATAAATATTGTACTTATATGATAAATTTGCAAAAATGTTTATTAATTAAGAGTAACCCCTATAACAGTCTCTTACTCATTCTTCTCAGTCTTACGAATAGAGTTTAATATGATGATTTTTAAGTGTAATTTACTTACATGAAATAAATATTATTTGAGTTTCACTCACGATTCTTCAACTTTAAAGATCGATGGCGAACACTATACTTGAACTTTTCAATTTAGTTCCACCCTCACCTTTCCTCCTTCGGTCGATTAGAAGGTCCGGAACACTTCATCCTTATGTCGTCTATATACCAGTGCGTT
Source organism: Hyposmocoma kahamanoa (assembly GCF_003589595.1). Classification (NCBI taxonomy): domain Eukaryota; kingdom Metazoa; phylum Arthropoda; class Insecta; order Lepidoptera; family Cosmopterigidae; genus Hyposmocoma; species Hyposmocoma kahamanoa. Next base: position 6,239,305 of record NW_020653900.1, on the reverse strand, counting down.
TATATGCTGGCTGGTGAAATTACAAGCACATGGGACTTGTCAACTTATGTCACAGGGTCACAGGCGCAGTGGCAATGCCCCTAAGATCTTTGTGATTTAAAGCTCTCAGTGGTAATGCAACTGATATAGACAGGTGTGTAGCTTACCACCAGGCACACGACTTGTTTGTCCCGTAATTTGATATTATTAAAAAAAAACGCGCCTACGAGCATGACCCAATCGATCACCGCTCGTCCGATTCGATAAAAGTGACAGTGAACCGAATGTAAACATTTCGAACTGTCACTTTCACGTCGCTTGCGTTAAAAAAGATTACCGTATACGCGTTTTTTAGAAAGCATAGCAAAGATTTTCTTTCATTCCGGGAATATTGAAATAGTTTTCGCCGTAACAGCGATGTTCTAATAAGAAAGAGTAAGATCTTTTGCACACTACGTTCAATTTGTATCAGGGGGTCTACTCTCGATTTCCGTCCAACATCCGTCTCCCCAGACGACACGAGTCCGACCCCCAGTTCCTAATCACGGGGATCACTTTACCTGTAGGTGTACAAGCGATATTCGTATTTAGGATTAGAATCGAACTTAGTGCTCAAGCGACATCCGAAGTAGGTCCGAGTTTTTTAGATTTGTGAGATCTCGGATTCGGAGCTAATATGAATGGAATGCAGTGCGTAAAAGCGCTTAATATTAAGTATTTTATACATTTATTATACCAACAGTATAATAAATGTATAAAAAATTTGACAAAAAATGGTAGGTAAATATTTAATAATTTTAATATGAGTTGATAATGCAATATTTATTGATTATAATGTTTTACTACCATTAGTTTCAAATATTTTTAAGCGACTTTAAAAAAGGAGAATGTTCTCACTTCGAATGCATTTTGTTTTTATTTTTTATGTGGATGTTACGCGATACTCTAACATTTGTGAACCGATTTCGATGATTCTTTTTTTGTTGGAAAGAGTGGCCCCAATCTAATTTGAAAGAAAATATTCCACCTCTAAGGTCAGCAGATTAGGGGATTAATCCGGTTTATTAGGTTTTACCTCGCTTTTCTTTAACCGATTTCAATAGAACTTGGCAAATAGATATTATAATTCCATAAACTTTTGAGGTCTTTTTTTATAAAAAATTTATAATTATTTCTGAAAATACTCCAATAGTTTCTCATTATTATTACAGTCATCATATACCAATGGTATATGTTAAGATGTGCAGCGATGTTTATGAATTTATTTTTAAAAGTATTATTGAAGAACAAATTCCCCTGAGAAGAATGAGTAAAAAATTGTATAGTTTTGCTCTTTATAAATAAACATTTGCATACATCATAGATCGAAACAACCTGTGAGAGGTATGCCGAAACTATAGAAATAATAATAACGCACACACTCAATCATCATTCACACTAGGGAAACCCTGTCTCGCGGGTGCCATGGACACACAGATAGACAACCACAAATTACACCTAAACTCACGGGAGAAATAAATGTAGGCCAAACAAATATTTCTCCCGGCCCGGGAATCGATCCTGGGACCTCGGCGTGGCAGTCCAGCTAATTTTCCATCCTTGGTGCTGGAGTATTTTTTTCAATTTTGAATATGACTATTACAGAGGTATGAGGATCCCCTTTGTAACAATAAAAAAATCATCGAAACGTTTTTGGTTCACTGTAGGTATAAACATCCTAAATGACAAATTTTCAATGTCAACAGAAATGTATTATACAGATTTTTTTTATATATTAACGCCACTAGTTTTGTTATGGTTATTATTCATACAAAGAACGAACACATAGAATCATCCATTATAAAGATCTATAACAAAAACACATAGGAGAATTTCGACAACACGATAACTTGACCTGTACGGTACGCTACAGCGTGATCATGGTTCAAGTCCCATCGGGTCGAAGAAATGTTTCTATGTGTTCGATCTTTGTATTAATAATAATACTCTGCGTATTACAAAATGTTAGGAGCAGTATTTTCCTTAGAGAAAAATATTTTAGAAATAACCTAGTGTAGTAAGGTGTTGTACTGGTGACAGAGGAATCCAAACTTGCTGCCGTATTGTACAAGTTTATTGCTTGATACAGTCGATGCAACTGGATTACAATACAACAGTCTGAGGTACAGTAGGGAACGACTCACCCTTGACGGCACGTAACGGAAGTCCCATACGCCGTTCCAAATAGGAAGCGACACTGGTTGCAACCGCTGCCGCAGGTGTCCAATACTCTGAACTGAAGGCTCATAACCCGTAAATATGTTCTTTTCGAATCGCCGACAGTGGTCATTCCGCGAGGAAAAATCTTAACACCGCGATGCAGAATTTGGAAAATCGACGCCAATGCCATCTAGCGGTGCGCGACGGAGCTAATTTACGTTGTTACATGATATGGGACTTTGTTACAGCAGTGTATTTTTACATATTCGGTATGGGTATCACCTTAACATTCGCTTCTTTAAATATTTATCTCGTTCAACCTGTCACCCTGGATACTGTATAGTACGTTGACGATTTCGGTTGCCACCGCGACCGTTCCTAGGAGTCTATATGTCATTAAAATTTCCACTTACTGTCACTCCAATAGGTACTTCTTTATGCTATATTTCATTCTTAACTTGAGACAGTTCAACCACTGTGACCACAATAACCAAGCCTTTTGTGGTTTGCGGGTGCGGGTAACCACCCGCTTGTTTTCTACTTGTTGTGTTAAAATTAGAGACAGTTCTAAACTAATGTATTCAAGTTAACGTTATTGAAAGTTATGCTTAAAATATGTACGTATTTATTGTAGGGATGCAATATTTTTTGCTTTAAATCGATTTTTTGGATCGTATTGGTTCGTTTTGCCTCTGAATCGATCCACGGATCGGATCGTACGCTCTTGAATCGATCTCATAAAAATCGATTCAAAATTTGTAATAATTAAACACATTTGTTACATGATTTAATGCCATAATAATAATAATATTTGTTTATTTATTTATTTATATACTCACGCCCTTAGATTTCCATTGGGGTAGACTGAGACTATCTATCGATCGCCACTTAGCACGACCCTTACAAACCTCTCTTGCTTCACTTAAATTCATCAATCTTTTCATACATGCCCACTTATTCTTCCCACTACTCACTCCAGCCTTTTTAAGAACACTCTCCATTTGATCAGAGAATGTTCTTTGTGACCGTCCTCTTCCAACGATTCCTTCTACGTTAGCTCTATATATTTCTTTCGTTAATCTACAATCATTCGCTCCATGTGCCCAAACCACCTCTGCATACCCTTTTCTATTTTTGTCACTGTATCCTCTTTCAAACCACATTTTTCACGGATCACAGCATTCTTCATTCTGTCACACAAACGCACACCACATATTCACAGGGACTCATTTCAACTGCATTCACTCTACTCTCATGCTTCTTCTGCCACAACCAACATTCATTCCCATATATTAGCGTAGGAACCAACACAGCGTTATGTACCGTCATTCGTGCTTTCTCAGATATAGACGTGCAGCCAACATCATTCCCTTTATGACCCCCGTTCACGGCATTTCCCTTTCTTTTTGCTTTTCACAAATGCTAATCCTTTATATCTAACTATACTTTACAATAATAATGTCATATAACTTAATGTCTTAAACCTTGGTCCTCTTTATTTTCTGTTTCTGTGCTTGCGAAATCATTAGTGAGACTTTTGTTTAAATTACGAATTCGATCCAGGCGATTCGCCTTAATTTTTGAGTCGATCGCATTAAAATCGCAGTGAGATGAATCGATTAAAAAAATAGCTGAATCGTATTCAATTGAATCGATTTTCATAAAAATCGCATCGTAGTTTGCATCCCTAATTTGTTGAATAGTTTTTTGTTTTGAAACATTTTATGTTTGTGAAGAGAAATCTTTTCTTCAACGCACCTTTGATGTAACTTTAACTGCCTCCGTGGCCGATCTGTTACCAGACCAGCATAGTCTGCCCACACAGAGGTCCCGGGTTCGATTCCCGGGCCCGGAGAAATATTTGTATGGTCTACATTTATTTCTGTAAAAAACTATTTCAGACATTGTAAATATCGTGTTATTTACAGAACACTTAGTTGTAGCCTATCAAAAAGATTGTCATAAATAATCTCAGTACAGAATACTAAAAAACCAACCTCAAAAGTTCGTGGAATTATACCTATTTGCCAAGTTTTATTGAAATCGATTACCGGAAAGTGCGCGAAACCGGATTTATCCACTAGTTTTCCACCTTTAGAGGTGGAATATTTTCTTCAAATTTAAATGAAGCCACTTCTAACGTACCCAACAAACAAAGAATCATCAAAATCGGTTCACAAATACTAAATATCACGTAACATATATAATAACATACAATTAAAAAGTACAGTCGAATTGAAAACTCCCCCTATTTTTGAAGCCGATTAAAAATTACAGTTCCAGTGCTTGAATGAATCACAGGACAGGTGCTCCCAAGCCAACCGTATGAGCTAAAGCGTAAAATTGCATCGAACGAAATTGGTGATAACTTTTATGATTTGTTTATCACATGATTAGAGATGGGTCATGGATAAATATCATTGGGACAAATACTCAGTAGAAAAGATAAATATGGATAAATATCCATATTTATCCATTTTTACTCGATATTTATCCAAAAACTTGGATAAATATTAATCCACGATTTATATATATTATTATTATTATAACAAAGTATATTTTTAAGCTTAATTGTGAACATTGATACAATTTAGTAGTATGTACGTGTAGTATATTGGTTGTTATGCCTTTTTTCTATACGCAGTGATATAAAGAATCCTTTTAAGTGCCGTAAATCCCTGTATTTTTGCGTGAACCTTATTATTATTTAAATGCGTAGTTTGTTAAAAAATATTGTATCCACACAATATTAATCAGCTATCTAACATTTTGTATGGATTTTTTTTTCAAGTTACTAAGTTGGTCCATTTTCATACATTAGTTCAGCTTCGTATATAGAATAAGGGCACTCCCTCACCGAGAACATTCGCCTATAATGTAATTCCACCAGATATGTGCGAGGTAGTAAGGCGTGCGTACGACTGCCTCTGAGAGCCTGCGAAAGCCAGGAGTGCCCGCGATTGCCCGCGAGTGCCTTTGAGTGCCCACGAGAGCCAGGAGTGCCTTTGAGTGCCCGCGAGTACCTATGAGTGCCCGCGAAAACCAGGAGTGCCCGCGACTGCCTTTGAGTGCCCGCGAGTGCCTTTGAGTGCCCGCGAGTTCTTTTGAGTACTTTTGAGTGGCCGCGAGTGCCTTTGAATGTCTTGAGTGCCTTTGAGTGTTTTTTAGTGCCCGCGAGTGTTTTGAGTGCCCTTGAGTGCCTTTGAGTGCCTTTGATTGCCTTTGAGTGCCCGCGAGCGTTTTTGAGTGCCACCGCGTGCCCTTGAGAGCCCGCGAGTGCCTTCTACTCAAAGATACTCATAAGCACTCAATAGCACTCAACAGCACTCAAAGGCACTCGCGGGCAATCAAAGGTACTCGCGGGCACTCAAAGACACTCGCGGGCACTCGCAAGCACCTAAGTTAAGTGAAGACTTGAAAACATTTCCACCATATCTGGTGGAGTCGCAGCCTTACAATCTAAACAGATTGTTACATTACAGGCGAAAGCTCCCGGTGAACGAGGCTACCGAATGTTACGCAGCGAATGCTCGTCACCTCTCACCGCCTGTAAGGCTCGCTTTTGAATGTTATATTACAAGAGCATCTCACGAACTGTGCGAACATTCGCGAAGTTAGTGAGATGTTATCGACTCGAAAAACGTAGGTACTAAAACAGCATTGTTACTTAAAACAATGTCAAAATGAGAAGTAATCAATAAAATAAATAATAAAATAAATTCTAATTAATTTTATTATAAAAAACACAAAAAATTATCCATGTTTTAGGATAAATACTGAGTTAAAACGGATATTTATTGGATATTTATCCTTGACGGATATTTCTCGGGAAATTCCAACGCGAGCCTAGCTTTTAATAGGTCAGGTGTGGCGGGTCGCCTCTCGTGTCCCGTAACCCGCGCGCTATAAATTAATATGTATAAAATAAGAACAGGCGGAGAAAATTTGACACAGATATGACGTCGACAAGCGCCCGATGGTGACTGACGGAGCAGCGGGCGGCGCGGCGTAGCGTTAAACCACTGGACATTTTGCAAATATTGGGACAAATGTGAATTAAATAACAAAAAACCAAAATTTGAAATACATACAAATTATATACAAAGTTAGATATTTTGTTCTTAAATAATTCGTTTTAGATTTTTATTGTAACCTGTTCAAATCAAATGGGGCCAAAGCTGGTGTATACAGGTGGGTATGGCAATAGTTCATATCATAATTCGACAAGTTTTGATGTTCTGATTATAGATGAGAAACGGAATACCTACTCGAAATTCCGTTTTCTGCATCTCAAAAAACTTTTTATTTCTTTTTTTTATATTCGCGCTAATCTTAATAAGTAACGTTACGTAGTAATAAGCTCTAAATTAAGAAATATAAATAAATTCCGAATAAACTTTTTAATTGACCTTAAAGCCAGGTATTTATCAAACCGCTCTCGTGTTAACGGACCATAAGAGCGACCAACATTTTGGAATGCAAAGAGACAACGCTGCAAATATTTTTGAAACTCACCCAATATCCTCCATTTAATTCAATCCTGTTTTCTTTTGTTGTCTCGTTTCTTGAATAACAATAAGTAGGTTACTCTTAAAATATGTTACAATTCTTACAAATAAATACAAATTAATAATAAATAAATTAATTCTTAAAATTTAAATATAATATTAAATAAACTAATTCTTACAAATAAATATATCTCTATCTCCATCTCTCTATCTTTCATGACAATTGTTTTATGTTATTTAAATCGAGAATCATTGATATAATAAACAGATAATAATTAGTACAATCCATAATTCATTGTTTGGGTAATTTTTACTTTCAAAAGTAAAAAAATTAAATTTAAAACTTAAATATTTTTGATGATAGATTTGATTATTTTTAGTGTTAATATTTAAGGGAAAAATACTCGCCGAACTCACAGCCCTTAAGGCACATAATTATAGGGGTTGAAAGTTCTACTCTTAATCTACTCATAAGTAGACATGACTTTTTTTTTACAAAAGATGTGCTGTTTTGGACACCTTTTCTCTAAAAAGAAATTTGTACAGAAAAAGGCAATGCGTGCGTATGCCGCAAAATAAAAACATATCCCTGTCTTACATACCCGCACCCCACACATTAATCACTTCCATGGATCAAAAGTCACTTGCAGAGGCAAAGTTTTACCCACGGATCCACAGAAGTGATCTCTACGGCAGTGACAATTCTCCATTAAAATCTCAAAAACTTGAATTCAGAACCAAGCATAGACATGTAAATTTAGCCATGAGTTTTTGATATAAAAATGCGTTAAAGCCACAAAACTGAAATGATTTCATTAAAAAAACATACGTGAAACATTTATCACATATTTGAAAAATTGTACTTTAAAAAAACATGCTTAAGAAATGTATCAATTATTTGATTTGCCCAACTGACGAATTAGATATATTATATGTTTCTGTTACAATTAGCAAATGTATTTAAGTTACTATTAGCGTTTCTTTTAATGTAGTTTTCCTGACATATAAGTAGGAAGTGACATTTTCAATGTTTTGAAAATTAATTAAAAAATAATTATTCATTAAATTAATCCACTCAGACAAATTCTTCATTTTCTTTTACTGCTACTAAATTCATTCAAGATTTATTCTTCATAAAACTGAAGCCACTAGTCTACACGCTATAGTTATTTTATTGCCTGTAGGCAAACTGTTTTTATTATCTATGGATAGATAAGACTTTCCTAGCTGTATAGCTGATGCAATGTTGCATTTAAAAGGATGAGCTTAAAACTACTTTCGATATTATAATTTTCCTTTTACGAAAACGATCTACGAATTTGTACATAAATCGTTTCAACAGTGATGATATAAAAGAAAGTGAATTGATAAATTGCTCTTAAAGAGAAATTTGTTTGAGAAACGTTCGTGGGCGTAATCTTTTATTTTAATTTATTTTTATTATTAATACAAAGATAGCACACTTTCAAAAAAGGATGGTAGCTGTAAAGGTATCTCACTGTGTGACGAAATGCTTTCTTAGATTTCCTATAGATGGCGCTACGGCTAACAAGTAGTTGAAAACTAAATACAAAGATCCGACAACAAACTTAATTTAATTTATTTTTAAAGAATAAATGTAAAAGGCCATGTTTTAACAATATTAATTCGTTTATTTGCTTAAAACATGGTATATTAACAGAAGACATAACAAGAGACAGTGCCAGTACAAACATGTTTCGCATTATAATATTAAATAGCATAACTTGACTACTACGACTTTAATCTGTTTTTTCCTTCCTCTAAGGTCTGTGACCACAACAATGATACTGTCAAAAGTTACAAATTAAATTTGTCAAGAATGATAAAAATCTAGATAACATTTTTACTACTTATTTCCTGTCAAATTCGTTTATGTCATAAAAATTAACTTAACCACTTGTGTAACTTCGTTTTAAATAAACATAAGTAAGTCTAATGATTTAATCTCGTATTGTAAATTATTATTACTTTATGTCAGTACATATTTTTAAACATGTTTTGCTGTATTTGACAGCGGTTTTTGCAGACTCTAGTATTCACTTAGGTGTATTTTCGTACAAGGATACAAATTTCATATATTATATTTATTGAGGACGTTCATCATTCCATTGCCATGATATTTGCGTGTGATAGTACATTGGTGGCATGGCTTATTAGGATACGATCGCTCACTAAATGCTACTGCCAGAGAAAAAAAGCTGTTTTTTTTATGTTTTCACGGTCTACAGTATCTATGCAGAGCCAACGCCATTTTATTACAAACTCTTGCAGATGATCGGTTAAAAATTTAAAAAGGTTATAATTTTTCCCTGTAAATATGTATTTGTATCAATGTGTATTAATTTATGTTCCATGTGATTTTGTATCAACGTGTGTTTTTGTATTTGTTTGTTTGTTCCAAAGTAACGGGACGAACAAGTCATGCCTGTCCATAATCGTTGTAGTGCCTCTGAGTGGCTTTAAATCGCAAACATCTGAAGGGCACTGCTACTGTATCCTTCACCCTGGACATAAGTTGACAAGTGCCTGTAATTTCATCAGCACCCTAAACATTCAAAATCGGAACGCAGTAATGCTCACTCTCTCACTCACGTTACTGTTTGGCTGCAGAAATAGGTACTACCGTGCTGCCTACGAGCACTTTTCTGGACGATTTCTTTCACTAGGAGTTCTACTGCTACATATTTTCAAGTTTTCATTATACAATATGGCTGACTACGGACTTTGTACTGAACAAACGTTTATCTATCTAATTACTACATGCCTCGAATAAACGACTCGATTGGAGATTGTAGACTAAATACCACACTCTGGGTGGTCCTTCTTCAAACGTAGTAGCGAACAGTATAATGGTAGTACAATCCATGACAGGTTTCATAGCAAGTAGTATTACCATTTTGTGTACTCGGTAAAACTCCTTGAATTTAGATTTAAAAAAGTTTGTACTTTGTACACTAGGTGGATGGAAGAGGTGAGATCCCTATAACCCAGTAGGATGTAGAAGGCCAGGTATTTTGTGTAGTTGTCGGGCACATCGTTATCTATACAATTTATCTAAATTTGTATTTGAAATCGGCTTACTTATTTACGTACAGAATTTATGGATATTTTTTGTTATCGTCTCTGTAAACAGTCTTTTCCTGTCTTCTATGGTTTTAAAATTAATATAAACACATAACATTTTGTTAAGTTAGAGGAATTGTAACAATAAATCAAACAAATCTGTTTTGTAAGTAAGTTTAGGAGAGCAAAGTAAACTTATGTTTAATATCTTTGTGAGTAATACTAGAAGAACTAAGAACTATGGGATTATTTTATTATTTTGGTAGATATATATTTATTTTTATTCTTGCGTCTAAATATGTATAAGATAGGCGATGTTCCGCAGTGAGCATGAGTCCACCGCGGCCACAAGCCAAGTGGCCACAAGCCTGGCGGCCGCCATAAAGGAAATAATAACAACATGAGTCCCTTGCGGAGTCAGGTACTCGTGTTCAAAAAACGGCTAAAGATATGTGCCATATCGAGCGGCACCGTTTTCTGCATTTACTTATGCTGCAAGCGATACGCCACAGACTGCGCGCGACCCGCTATAGAAACCTTATTATTATAAATATTAAAAAAGAAGAGTCAGTAGCTTAAATTTACACAGGTTTTGAGATTATACCTTTTGGCAAAAAAATTTAAATAGAAAATGGGACAGGACGCACAAGTCCTGCGCCTGGTAACTTAAAGTGGTAAGTACCACTCAGAGCTTTAAATCGCAAAGATCTGAGAGGTACTGCCATTGAACCTGTCACCCTGCGACATAAGTTGACAAGTTTCATGTGACTGTAATTTCACAGTACACACACAGCACAGGTAACAGTTCTTCCCTGGACGAACTCTTGCACAAGGAACTCTACTGCTACTCAAGATATAATACACACAATAAATAAAACAGGTAATAAATAGCTATTAAACTTATTGTTTATTTTTCGTATAAATTAATATCTAAACAAGTTATCTCAATTATAAACAGATGAAATTCAAAAAGCAAATTTTTAACGCATTTATAAAACAAATTTGAAAAATACAACGGAAATTCTTTAACATTGCCATTGAATTAGCTACTGACACATTTCTCTCTGTACCCACGTTCTATATTTTTTCTATTGATCTCGGGCTTTCCTCCTTTCTTCACGTCATATCTACTAAACAAAGTAAACTATTACAAAATCGAATCGTGTGATAATTTCACTCACAAGTTTAACATGGTCATTTTCTGATGTCCTGAGACTATTAGTAAGTAAAAAGTTTCTTTTTTAAATAAAGGAAGTGGCTCTAAAATTCCAATACACAGTGTTCTTGTATTTTAATAAATACCTAAATATAACCAGTTTTTGAGTGTCTGTAAAATCTTCGAGTTGAATTTTCAATAATCCCCATAATGGGAGTTTTGGTAATGTTCCTCTCGAAATTGTTATTTATTATTATCATTCAATTACATTTCATTGTTGGACCTTCCTGGCCCAACGGTTTTCTCTGTAGACACTGTTTGAGGAGACCTTGGGTTTGATTACCGGTAGGACCTGTTTTAGTAGCAGTAGAACTCTACTATGGAGACGTACTGCTACCTAACTTATTTCTGTCGCTAAGGTTCCGGCTCTGCTTTTGAAGGGAAAGGACGCTTAAATTACAGTAATTAATTAAAAACAATTAATTAATATAATTCAAACATATAATTCAGGATGACGGGCGCAGTGGTAGTGCCCCTCAGATCTTTGCGATTTCAAGCTCTGAGCGGCACTGCAACTGTTATGGACAGGCGTGTTACTTAGCACTAGACGCACTGCTTGTTCGTTCTGTCATTTGATATCATAAATAAAAAAATAAAAAGTAAAAACAATTTACGATGTGAACCTTTCTAAATTGGTCTGGGTGTTCTGAGAAGTGCTTCAGAGTGAATTCCGTAGCTTTGGTACTCATAGTACAAGGAATTACCCAGTTCAAGACCAACACCAGACAAAAGGTGTGATTATCTGGCACATTAAATCCCCACCACAGAAGGAAAAATAATTCTCCACCAGGAAGGACAGTCAGTGAAAATTTCAATAAAAATCGTAACAAAAACATGTAATGTGAAATTAAAACGTTTGCAATTTTTTTTATTTCTTCACTTAATGCTTTATCCACTCCTACCGCAAAATGGCGGCTATTTGGTTTCGGAAAATTGAAATGGATTCAGTTTAAATACAAGTTTTTATAAATAAAAATTATTATTCTGCATTGCTAAATAAATACCCTCCGTACTACCAACAAAAACATCTCAAATAAAATGCAGTAATACACCGCCAATCCTGCACTTAAAAAGCACTAATGAAATTTTTGGTGTCCTTGAATAAATATGATAATATTCCGTTTGAGTGGTTCTAACATTTACCATGAAATTACTCCTTAAAGTATAGTTTATGAACATTTATATTCAGGGTAAACTTAAAAAACGCTACTTACGGTATGTTTTCAATAAATAAACACCGAAATCACCAGCCCAAACAATAACACACACGATTCTCGTGACATATTTTTGAAGTTGTTTATTTTTTAAATGACAGACCCAGGCATTAAAAACTTTATGGTTTGCTAGAGTAGTTACCGAAATAGCAATTAATATTAGTTATTTTACCTGTTATAACTTCGATATCCGATAAATCGGTATAAAATCGTCACCGGCACCTCTAGGTGTGGTATGCGACTACGGCTGCATGTATCGCGTGAGCGGCTATGATGTGATATAGAATGCGGCATCTTGTGTAATATGGAACCTGAATATTCTAGTATTGCAAAGTACTAAAAAAATGGAATAAGTACAGATAATTAGAAAAACAACATTGCTTCTCTAGTTTTCTTATTCATCTAATAATAGATCATCTCACAAAGACCGCATGATAGTAAGTATACGGAAGTAAAGTAAAATCAATGGCACGTAAACATTTACACAAAAGAACCGTATTTCAAGGTATTATGTTTGGATTTTATAGAAACAAGTAACCATCGTATAGATGTACACAATTGATACGTTTGAAAGTAAAAAACATAAATATATAGTACAAATATGAAAGTCTTAGAAAAATAGAGAATTCTTAGGAAACTAATGTTTATTTAATCTCCCATCATATTTGAATCTTAATCGTAGAGCATTTGTGGATGAGTTCGTCCAGGGAAGTACTGCCACCTTACCTATTTCTGCCGCCAAGAAGTAATATGAGCATTACTGCCATTCAATTTTGAAGCGTAAGGGTGCTGGTAAAATTACAGGCACGTGGGACTTGTCAATTTATGTCTCAGGGCAAGAGGCGTAGTGGCAGTGGTACCCTCAGATCAGGAGTATCGCTTACCACCAGGCGCTCGACTTGTTTGTCCCTTCACTTGGTATCATTCATAAATTCATGTTCTTGTTATGTTATGTTTTGAACAACTCGTTTTCGTAAAAATGCCATTTACGCCCATTCGTGTTCTCGAATGAGGACAGATTTTTTTGTTGTTCAAATTGACAGTCGGATGGTTTACTTGATTGAGAGCAGTCGCATAGGCGTTACTGGGCCGTGGGCCTAAGATCGTAAGTTGATAAGTGATGACCTCCGGTTTTCATAGTATCGCTATCTCTGAGTTCCAGGGCTCGATCCGCGGCCAGATCTTGTGGTACCGGCGTTGTTTCCGATTTCCATAACACAAGTGCTTTAGCTACTTTCTTTGGGATCAGGGCAACCTATGTGATTTTGTCTGTGTTGTCAACACAATAAACTTTCATATTTTCATAAATTGTTCAAATTATAAGATCTAATATAAAATTAAAAAAATAAACTCACAATAAACATGTCGTCGGGGATTGAGCAAATCTGCGTTTGTAGTATTGGTAAAAAGCTCATATCTGCACAAAAACCAAATTTCAAAGGAGAGGGATTTAACGTTATTGCTTTGTTATTTCAATGGCTACGACTTTCATTTTTTCACAGTAAGCGTTAATTTATGTTGTCTACGGACTGATAACAATAGATTCCCGTAAATCACGCTAATTTGTTTGCACGACATTTACGCGGATGTGATTTGGCGACTAAATTTCCGAGATGGAGACTCATAATCAAATGCTATTTACGCGTAATTGCACTATCGTCGACGATATGTGAATATTGTACATCTGTCTAATGTACATCGGATATATTTGTTTTTTTCAAACAAACTAACGTTTCAGACCCTTTACAGACGAAACGTTGGTTTGTTTAAAAACACAAATACGTTATACGCGAGTATCTTACTTGTTTCATGTAGTTCATGTTATTTTTATGACTTATAGGTATGTGATAAAAACACTTTTGGCGTTTGATCAAATACGTTTTATTTTAACCCTTGCCCTGGAAGGAAGGTAATGTTATTCAAGTGTGTGACTTTGTATGTAGTACTGTTTATTTCGTTAATTACACAGCGGCTAGTTCGACATTATTGAAGGAGGTATCATTAAATCTAATTTATGTCCGGAGTGTCTTAAGTTACATTTTGTGCCAAAAAACCAATATGTCGACCGCTGAGTACCAATTCATCCTTTTAAGTCTTGAAACCCCAATGATATGGACATCAAATTAAAAATCTTAATTTAATTTTACTTCAACTATGGAACTATAAACTAATCCATGACGCATAAAATTGCACAAGTAGGATTCTAGAACTTGATATCCTCTTTTTAGTTGTTTGCGTAGTCGTGTTATGAGCTTTATTTATAAAAGGAGTTACAGTATTTTATAGATATAGAAGTGTTAAAAATTGGTTTTAGAAAATAACGTTGTTGAATCAAGATATGCAACCACGTTAACGAGTACTATACTACCATTTTATTTGAAGTTTAGTAGCTTGTGAAAGAGTTCATCTAGGCAAGTACTGCCACCTTACCTATTTCTGCCACCAAGCAGTAATGCTCTCATTACTGCATTCTGGTTTGGAAGGGTAAGAGTGCTGTTGAAATTACAGGCACATGGGACTTGTCAACTTATGTCTCAGGGTGACGGGGGCAAAGGCGGTGCCCCTAAGATCTTTGCGATTTACAGCTCTGGGTGGCTGCAACTGTCGCTTACTACCAGACGCATGATATGTTCGTCCCATCACTTGATATTATAAAAACAAGTTTGAACTTTGCAGTAGAATAGTTAGGAACAGGTATCCACAAAGTTTTCACTCATCTTCGACTAGGAAATGAAACTATTCATAAACTATCTTTCTGTAATAATTATATTAAAAATTTGTGCGTCGCATTCAGTAAGCTACTACTACAGCTAGGGTTGCCAGGTCTTAGAACCTAATAGCCGGATAGACCAGGCAGTTTAGCCGCACATTTGGGTAAAAAGGTCAGACGCTTACATTTTCCAGGATTTTGTGTCGTAATATTATACGATATTTTTTTATTTATTTATACAATAGGGCGAGTAAGCTCACAGAACTTATCCAACATACCCACAGGATTAGATTATCATTACGAATAATAAAGATACAGAATTTTTATTATTTTATTTTTATTTTATGTAAAACCAGGCTTTTTTGACCATCTATCAAAAAATCTTCTTAAATTCTAATGAAATAACAATAAAGTTAAATAAAGCAGTCTTCTTTATTGACAATTATCTATTATTGCAATGGCTGTCCAACGAAATCAAAATTAAACAAAACAAAACAAAACTTGTTTTTTGTGAAATTATTCTACTAGTTTGTTATATTATTAATACAAAGATCGAACAGTAAGAAAAATTCCTTCGATCCGGTTGGATTCGAATCAACGCCTTCATGCAATCCGTGCTAGACACTCTCCCAACTGATCTGAAGATCTTTGCTTTTGGTTTTTAAAGACTTTTTTCCGTAACGCCATCTCTGAGAAATCTATTTCTTCACTCAGCCTGGTACCTTTAGAACTACCAGTAGCTGACAAGAGATGTCGCTTTGATAATTATAATTTTTAAGTTTATTGAATGTCACGATGTTTTACTATAATGACCACTTTTTTTGTAAAATAACTACTCTATACTCTCGCCAAATTCGATGTAGAATAAATGTCAACAAACAAAAACATATGATTTTAGGGTTTTCATGTCAGACTCTTTCACAGTTACCACAATTTCAATATTTTCCCCTTAAATTCAACTAGATTATGGATAATACTAAATCTTGAAGTCTTCTTTATAATATTATTCAACAGAAGTTTCAAATCACCTAAAATGACATAAAAATGACCAGTAATTAATTATTTGTAAAACTTTGCCATCCCTAGTGGCTTTTTGATTTAAAGGGAGATACTGCAAACATACCTAGAATGTGTGAAATCTCGTTACCTAGATAGATACAGTAAAACCTTCCTTTAAAAATTCCTTAGATCCGAATTTTTATTAGTATTCGGTCTTCATATTAGTAATTATAACAAAAAAATATTGAATATCATGGCAGTAAAACACCGTGACATTAAATAAAACTACAAATCTTGGTCAAATTGAAAAAGCCTAACTTTTAAAACAAGCATAAGATGCTGCATAATAAATATAAAGCCAACGTCTGGCTTTGTCCAACTACAGTCAGCCGCCTACAAATAATATATGTAAATGTCACAATAACATCGTAGCGTATATTTTTTTTGTCATTCGATATTTCCTCATTTTCTCGCGTTTTTTATTTTCTTTATTAATAAATCTCTTCTCATGAACATTAATGTAAGAAATGTCGCAATTTCTCTTGTTTAAATTAATTGTTTTTTGTTGTTTGTTGTTAATTGTTTGTACGCGTGTTACTAATCTATGGGAACTTATTAAGTAATACATGTCAATACGTTTCCGCATTTTCTTTATATTTAACTTACATATGTTATATGTTGAGAATATTATAGTGAATTGAAGACTGATGGGAATATCTTTTTTGTTAAATATTAGAAAATTACTCGAGTGATTTTCTAACTTTCTTAACGACGTCGGTGTCCCAACAGTTTAAACCGGTTTTGAACAACAGAGCGCAGGAACTTCAATTTAATTCCACCCTTACCGTTCCTCCCCGTTGGTTTACTAGAAAGTCCGGAACGATCCTTCCTTATATTATTGACTTACCACCCATTTGGACGAAGCGCATTGCTTTGTCCTTCCTGGTGCGTATCTACGTCAAAGTAATGGAATTCACTGATGGGGTTTGTGTTTCCCGAAAGGTACAATTTGGGGCATTCAAAACTAGAGTAAATGGATTTACTTGCCAAACGCGTAACATCATCAGAGTGTAGGAGGTAGTGTGAAGGAGATCCCGACGAATACAATTAATTAACTGCCTCCGTGGCTGAACGGTTACCATACCGAACTGCCACGCCGAGGTCCCAGGTTCGATTCCCGGGCCGGGAGGAATATTTGTATGGCGTACATTTATTTCTCTCGTGAGTTCGGGTGTAATTTGTGGTTATCCATGCGTGTGTCCATGGTACCCGCGACATAGGGTTTGCCTAGTGCGGGGCTATGTTGAGTATATATGTGCAAAAAAAATTGCCGGTAGGATCAATTTTATAAAAAGTGACGGGGTGAACAAGTCATGCCTCAGAGCTGTAGAGAATACACGTCCGATCTTGTGTCTGATGGTCGGATCCGACTATCGGATCGGATTCACTCAACACACGTCCGATAGTCATCCGGTTCTTTCGTCAGACTTTTTCTGAACAAACTGCAGTGTTGCCAATTTGGGGAATTATAGATATATAATTATAAATATAGATAATATTATAAATAGGGGAAAAATCGGACGTGTAGTGGACTTAATCGCAAATATCTGAGGGGCACTACCTCTGCGCCCGTGACCCTGAAACATAACTTGTCTAGTCCCATGTCCCTGTAATTTCACCAGCACCCTTCAAAACCGAAACAGTAATTCTCAATTAATGTTTGGCGGCAGAAATAGGTAAGGTACTTCCCTGGACGAAGTCTTTCACAAGCAGCTCTACTGCTATTGAGTTAGAGCTAGCTAAAGAGGCCGTATCGTAGGTGGAAACTTGTGATACGGCCTCTTTCACCGTCATTCCACCTTTTTATCACCCTTTTCTCGGGTTCCTGGCCACCTACTTTGAAATTTTGAATCGTTCTTTAAATTCCCTTTCTTCTTCGTCACTTACTTTTCTTCTTTCCATCGCCACGCTGTACTAAATTTCCGAAACAAGCACACGTACTAACTTGACATAAAATTCTGACTATTTAAATCATGTAACCTAACTGCTTGTAAAGTATTATAATTTAAGAAGGGAGTGTTTTACGTCATTGTACCTATATTTATATCATTGTTTTGTTACAGTCTTTACGCCTTTACTTTACATGTTTTTTTTACTTCCTGTAGTCTTTATTTAAAACGTAGAGTTGCAGTGCCACTCAGAGCCTTAAATCGCAAAGATCTGAGGGGCACTGCCACTGCGCCCGTCACCCTGAGACATAAGTTGACAAGTCCCATGTGCCTGTAATTTATCCAGCACCCTTACCCTTCAAAACCGGAACACAGTAATGGTGACATTACTGCTTGACGGCAGAAATAGGTAAAGTGGCAGTTCTCACGCACTTCACTGGACGAAATCGTACTTATTCTTACTCAGTGTCAGAAGATATTTACGCAATCCAGTTTCATCTATCTATCCACCTATTTATTGTGTTTCAGAAACCCCGCTGGAAGAAGTAACAGACGCCCTCTACGACAAAGGAGTGAAGTTTCTCGTTACTCATGACATGAAGTTGACCTTGCCCGAGATCTTCTTCAATGGAGCCACACTCAGGGTTTCCCCACGAGCCCTCACCAAGACTGGGGCCTTAGTTCATATTGATCTGGAACCAAAGGACGTTGGAGAAGGGAGACTGTTCTTCAAAAAGATTAGTAAGTATTCATGATTATATTTCAAGGGGTATACATTTTAACAACAATAATTATTATAAATCAACATTGACAAACTGCTAAACAAGCTGTTTTTATATACAGTTACTATAAAAACAGCCAAAAAATCCTTTACAACACAAAATCTAACGAAAATCATGGTAAAGTCAAATTACTTAGATTCACGATTTCTGTCAATTTACAAAGCAAATTATCTCAAAATATGTCGTTTGTTTATCTTTGTTTATTTGTCACATTAATAAATAAATATAAAGTACATTACCCATACAGTACATTAACTACAGGTTGTGAGATAAAAAGGTTTGTTACCCCAACAATATGGAATGAAAACTGTTGTTCATACTTTTCGCGCATACCTACCATGACTTTGTTTTTCATTTGTATTAATTATGTATTTTGTTTACATTACAGAGAAGTACATTAAAAAAAAACTCATAATGGCAGCTTTAGCGATCATACTAGTGATCAAACTGATCGCTTTGAAGCTAATATTTGTACTACCAGTAATACTAGGAGTGACAACAGCCAAGAAAATGTTCCTGAAGTTACTTTTATTCATTTTCCCAGCACTAAGTCATATATTCAAATTGTGCTCGTGGTACCATCAGAATTATCACACAACGAAATTCCACCATCATCATCATTTGATAACTCATCATCATAAGGTAAAGAATTATATTTTATTCGTATTGTTGACGGCCTCCGTGGTCAAGTGGCTTGCACACCGGTTGTCATGGTGTTGCCATCTCTGAGGTCCCGACTTTGATCCCCGGCCGGGTCAGTAAAGAAAATTGTTCTGTTATAGTTAATTAAGTAAAACTCCACTTAAGTCTTCTAATCTTTATTTCGATCAGCTCCGTACAAGTACAAGAAAAGAGAGAGTCTATCTTACGCGGGCTGTCAATATGACAGACGTCATAGGGATGTCCCTACTACAACATCCTTTCTCTGCAGTTAATCACTAACAAACAAATAGTTCTTATTTCCTAACACAACATCCTTTCTCTATCATTTCTCAACTAACAATCAAATAATTCTTATTCACTAACCCATAACATAATCTTTACAACAACTCGGTTTAGTTCTTATTCTACTTGAATATCTATGACTATTTAGAGGCTTTTCCATACTTTCATGAATTACCTCAGTATTATTTTGCCCTCCAAAATCTTTTTCATTTTCTAAGCTATTTCTATTCTTCTCCTGATAACCATTGGAACAATTATTTGGTATTTTCCTTTATTACTTTCTGTTACTATAACTTCTTCTTCAAAAGAAGATTGTGCAGGATCACTACAGAAAGGTGCAGGAATCAAATGCCATCTATTCCTTCGATAAATTGTTCCCTCTGACCTTACAAAGTATGACCTCAATTCCTTTGCCTTTCTTTCAATTACACCGTACCTCCTTAAATCTATAATCCAGACTCTATCTCCTGTATTTAAATCACTCAATTGAACTTCTCTGTGTTTATTATTATAATACTTTGCCATTTTATTTCTATTGACATTCTTTTTGGAAATAAAGTCTTTGTGAATATTAGTGTTAACTTTTAATTTATCTGGATGCATTGGTACAGTCTCCCTACACTTTCTATTGAACAATAACTCATTAGGGCTATAGCCACATTCCATGGGCGTATTTCTGTATGAAAGTAAAGCCAAGTATATATCATAATTCTTTTTTAACAGAACTCGGCTTCAGCACATCCATTGCTTTGTGAATAGTATGGACTGCTTGTTATATGATCAAAATGATAAGTATTGGCAAATTCCTGGAATTTGCTCTTAAACTGTGTCCCGCAGTCTGTTCTTGCAACTTCTGGGATGCCAAATCTTGCATAAGTTTCTTGCAAAACTAACTATTCTATATTGTCTCGGGTCTGGGTGTTTGTGGTACCGTCGTTGTTTCCCATTTCCATAACACAAGTGCTTTAGTTATTTACTTTAGGATCAGAGCAACGTATGTGATGTTGTCTAATATTTATATTTATTGTAAAATGAATACTTTCTTTTTTCTATCATTTAGGACAGTTTTCATTGAACTTTGGCTCTGTAGATTTGCAGCTTATATTATGTAACAAATTTTCAAAAAGGTACTATTTCTGGTTTGACAGTTCTTTTTTATAATACCAAGTGACGGCACGAACAAGTCATGCGCCTGATGGTAAGCGACACGCCTGTCAATTACGGTGCCACTGAGAGCTTTAAATCACAAAGATCTGAGAGTCACTGCCACTGCGCAGCCACACTGAGACACAAGTTAACAAGTCCCATGTGCCCGTAATTTCACCAGCCAGTATAATTGTTTCGGACGCATGCCGGACGAAGAACGAGAGCAGAACCCCAGCATATATAATAGACCGATACCTAAAGATGTCATCACACTTATTTACGAGGAATCGGCTCGAGGCGCTCAACCTTTCTGTCCATGCAATAGGAGCAAAATAGGCGTCGCGTGTTTAGTTTCCGTTCGAACCGTCACGACGTCACGAAATGCCCAAACGTCTTTTTCGCTTTTATTACATCTACATAAAGGTTTTTCTGATCGGCTTAGCGCGATTCCGTATCGATAGGTGTGGTGATTCTCTTATGATTCACTAAAGAAAGTTGTATATTTGGATGACAAAGATCCATGAAAGTGATCCGTTTATATCTTTTTCTTTCTATATATATGATACCAAGTTACGGGACGAACAAGTCGTGCGCGTGATGTTAAGCGAAACGCCTGTCCATAACAGGTGCAGTGCCACTCAGAGCTATAAAACACAAACATCACCTGTTTCTACCTATAGTATTTTAAAATACAATAAACGTACAATTTGAAATTTAAAAAATTATTCTTTCCAGAATCCCCATGGACCAGATCTTCATCACCCCAACATTGTGGTTCGACCACACGCAGCTGGACCACCGCCTTCGCACGCAGTACACGTATCGCATTCGTCACACCCTTCCCACTCCTCCCCATCGTTTGAACACTACCCTCAAGATTGGGAGCTATCCGGTCCTGGACTTGGCAATGAGTGAGTTTCCAACACCTAAAGAAACCTTTAAGTAAAAGTCAAATCATTTGCTTTAAGTAATTATGCACATCGTCGACTAAATTTGAACTTAATATTTATACTATAATTAAATATTTTTGAATTAAATTTTTAATCTTCAGGCGCAATATTGGCAATTAAAAACTTAAACTAAAATTTGTTGACTAATTTTTAGTCATAAAATAACGGTATAATCAAGGATTGTCATACCATTATTTCTAGTAATTCTGTTTTTTGTATGTAGGTACAGTAGGTACCTACTCAAAAGTTCAGTTTAATCGTTCAATGGAGATTACGAGGTTTATGAATTTAGCAGACATGCAAATACATTAGTACATTTCACAATCTTTTTATGTAAAGTCATTCTTATCCTAAACGTAAGTTAAAACATTTCATTTATAAAATTTTGCGCTATCAGCAAAAGTTACGTAACCCTCATGATTTTTTTTTCTATAATATTACTTTAAAGGATACTAAAGTATATGATTGCTTTATATTTGGATGCCATTTTTTTTTAAGTATAATAAAGATTAAATTATATTTTTTTTTATAAAAGATTCAAGTTAACAATATTGATGACGCAGAGGTTGGCACTATGAGCTTTAAATTATTGGGTTCTTTTCCCAGTAGAACCAAGTTAGAAGCAAACAGCTCTAAATTAGTTCTGTGCCTCTACCACGAGATTACTGCGACAGTTGTCGCTAGCGACCGTGTCAATTACTTCACAATTTTGCATGGCAAATTATACAGCGCCCCTAGCTGTGACAAGAAGAAAGAACATTTTGTATACAAACATTTTACGCGGTCACTAGCGATAACTGTGTAAATCATAGTAGAGACACTGGCCTAAATATCTTCTTACACAGTTCTGATTATTTGGTACATATATACGATATCAAATTTTATTATTTTTTTATTTAATTTAATTTTATTTAAAGTACCAAAACCAAGAAAAAAGGAAAATCACATTTACTGTAAATATATACATTTTTTGTTTTAAATCTTACAGATATTTAGCATCGGGTATACATCGCAACGCGATAGCGAACTTCAAACCCAACGAAAACGACGTCAATGACATTAACTCTTGGGGTCTCGGGATGCCACCAGGTAAGTATTTAATGTCCCTAGCCGTGCGGCAGGCCTGTTAGGAAATTTGTAATTTGACGTTTATTTACCATCGAGTATATAACCAGAAATAGAACGAAATGTCATTTAATTAATTTGAAAACTATTCTGCCAAAACATTACTGTGACAACTGCGCTCCAATTGGCCAGCCCGAATTCGAAACAATGGACGGATGTTGTCAATTGTTTCACTTCAAATCGACCATATTAACTTAAGCTTTGCTATAATGGGCCAAAATTGCAAAATTACATTTTTATAATTTAATTACCGATGAAATGTGATTCTGTTTGTTTTGTAATTAGATGTTTTGCTGTTTTTCCCACATCACGGAATGGAACAGCCCCCATTGTTAGAGATATTACCTTTATTACAATAAATACAAAATATTTTTGGAATATATGGAAACGTACACACAGGTCAGTTGTTGGCGCTGTTAGTTCGCTGAAATAACAAATTAGAAAACTGAAATAGTTTTCAGTTTTCTAATTTGTTATTTCAGCGCAAAAGAAAGTTGATATTTAAAAGTGATGTAAGGCCAATTTACCTGATGAGTTGCCAGTGATGGGTGGCCCTTATTTCGTCTCTATTTCTGGCTATATAGGTACTCGATGTTATTTACATAAATATGGTTATTTGTTCTTTGATAGTTAGCCATCCAACTACAACTTTCTAAGAAATTTATTAACTTTCCTAGCCTGCTTTTTCATCATATGTACAAAATGTTTTAATGACTTGAAAGTTTTGCATAAAGATAGGTTTATGAAAATTCACGAATTAATGAACTCATGTAATTTTGAAATCATATAGGGTTATTTGTAAAAACAAACTCAAAGGACTATATTACTAACATCATAAACAATAACTTTTTGACTCACTCACCGAACTAGAAAGTCTTTTTCTTATTAGAAATTTGCGCGCAAAGGCGTTTTCTCCACGCCAGCGTGGAAAAGGTTCTTGAAATTCGAACTTGACGATGGACTGTGGTAGAAGCACCACTTTTTCTTTCGAAGAAAAAAATATAATGACATGTTCAACTACGCGATAGGTCGTACATTATTTATATAACATAAACGTAATAACATAACGTTGGTATATTTTATTCTTATTCTGTCAACACATTAAATTGACAACGATAATTAATTTTCTTTATTATAACTGATTTGTTAGAGTTCAAATGTTTTTCTTTCATCTACCATTTTCCGCGCTATAGTCAGGTGAAAAGTTGTGAGTTTCGCAAAGTTGTTTTGCATTTCGTACCTTGAAACCCTCGCTACTCTCAAGATTCTGTTTTTGATCTTAAGATCCTTCGCTTGCTTAGGTATCAATACAAGCAATCGCAACAAAGAAGAACTTTGCAGCCTTGCTTATTAAATAACTATTGTTTACAAAAACCCTGTACAACTTGATAAGGTACTGACAAACCACACTACCCCTAATATAAAGTTTCTAGATCATTTCTGATGAATATCAAGGAGTTTAGTGTAAGATAACATTTTATTTAGCAAGCTTCTATAAAAAAGGCTAAGGGCTAAGGAAGATTTCTATCTATGAAAATTATCTATTATACTCTCGATTGATGATATTTATGAGGTTTAACATAATCCATGCTGTACACGATACCTCTTTAATAGTCTACTTTAAAGTAGACTTTTAAGTGTTATTATTCCTTATATTAAAGTAGACATTCTTTTTCCCAGGGACATCAATGAATCTTGGTGAATACGCAAGCAATGTTATGCCAAACCTAGCGCAACAACCTGTACCCCATAAAGTTGCAATTGGAAACGCCGGCAGGTAAATAATTTTAATATAAAACAAATAATGAACTTTAAACAAATACTTAATAGGAATATACGAGCCGTATTTACGATCAACACGGATGGTATCTTTGCGTACAAATAATGAAGAAGAAGTCGTTTGCCTAGAATCAGAGTTCACTAGGTTTTTGCACGGAAGAAAAATCAATGGAAATACCTTAAACCCTAATTACTATGAGAACCGCTGTCGCCAAAACTCATAAATTCATTATTTTAATCACTGTGAAATCCTTATAATGATTAGTCGAAGTTTCTAATTTAAAAAGACGGAACAAATTCTGGACCGTTAATATATATACCTATAACTTTACTCCATTGGCATATCATTGACAGTGCAATATCTATTATTGAAAGTTACGACATTTTATAGTGAAATTTCAATCAATGTGCTGCCATCTAGCGGTCAATAGCTGAACCACGACGAACTCGAGATGTTTGCTTAGTTCTCCAAAAAAGAAGCGGCCATATTGTAGCAGTATAAGGTTTACTTCCGTTTCTTGTAACAAAAAATTTATTACAATAAAATTAAATAAAATAAGACTTAACGATGTATTAAAATTAAACGAAAATGTATTAAAATTAAATAAAATAAGACTTAACGATGATACGAAATACCACGGTGGATAATATTACAGGTGCCACTATAACTTTTGCACGTCAAAGTAGGAAAATAAGGCATTTTTCTACGGTTTTCAAGGTTTTGCGCGAGATAACTGACGCGACCATAACGTACAAAGCGAAAATGGCCTGAGCTCAATTATGTGGTACTCTGCGCACTGTTGGCACCATAGATATAGAAAAAAAGGGGAGATATGTAATGATGCTATGTAACATCGGGTACCGATGTCACCACTTTTTAGCAATTCAAACTTTACGCTCTATTATCTACTACCATACCATAACTTAAAGATTTTGATTGTGTAGAACTTAAAACGTGAAAACGACATAACACAATTTTAAAATTAAACTTACAGTCACTTGAGTAAGAGTTATATTACAATATTTCAGTATTTTTTCATCCTCGTTCAGCCATTCACCATCAAGTGGCCTTTTAGTAAAAATGCTACTAGTATATAATAGAAACTATTACACGTTAGAAGGCACTGAAACTCATTTTTCGTTACAATAAGACCTCACTGAGCGGTTTTCACACTCGTCTGCCGCGGGACCGCGGCATCTGTAGAATGTAATAGTTAAGTATGTAAAATTAGAAGCACATTTCACGGCGCGTTTTACGCCTGTAGTGGTGACGGTTGCTCACGGTTGCGGCGGCGGGGTACTAGTAGAACCACGACACGAACCACGCCCCCGTACCAAATCTACCCTTTTTTCTATATCTATGGTTGGCACACGTGGCGCCCACTAATCACTTCCCATATTTATTGTTCCGTAAGCTTTCTATAATATTAAATCGTAAAACCGAACGCAGGTTTGACCATGGTTTGACAGACAGACAGCTCTGGTCGATTACGATACGGGTGAAAGGGTCAGTGGAACATAGAGGGTTTTATCTCAGTTCTCACGAGAATCAATTTTAAAAACGAACTTTACCTTCTGAGCACTACTGTCTCTGACTAGGAAAATGAATTTCATTACTTTGCATATTTATTTACCTCGTATTTATATTCTAATGTTACAGACCCGTTGGACCTCCAAATCCTTATAATCGAAACAAGAAAAATACGCCAAAAGATCCCATGCAAGCCGAAAAAGAAGCATTGGTAAGTTCTTTATCATTCTGAGCTATAAGGACCTACGTAGTCTAAATTACTATCAGGTCGCTTCGGTGCGTCTATATAAAATCCTTACTGACTTAATTCGAACCAGGAATATTTACCTGACAGCTTATAAATAATATTAAGTTTATTGAATCCCACAATGTTTTACTACCGTGATATTAATTTTTTTGTGTAATTACTCCACTAGTTTGTTATTATTATTAATACAAAGATCGAACAATAAGAAAAATTCATTCGATCCGGCTAGATTTGAACGAGCGCCTTCAGCATACCGTGTCTGACGCTCTCCTAACCTAGCTACGGTACGATCAAGAAGACCTTGTTTTTGATTTTTAACGACTTTTTGCCGTAACGCCATTCTGTGAGAAATCTACAAAAGTTTTTGTTCACTTATAGTCTTTAAAAAAATCGATTTACAGATCCGAGCAGCGGCTCTGGCAGCGCGAGCCCCTCCCTCTGCAGTCAGAGATGAGTTACTCCGAGTATCTGCGGCAAAACTAAATGAAGCCAATCGTGTCCAGACCGAGACTGAGTTGGTAAAGCAACAGCAGCAGATATTGGCTGCTCAGGATCCGGTGAGTTAAAGCTTTATGATAAAATCTCATCTGATTAACGTACCTAGTACCACAGATTATTTAATAGTTACTACTTAACAGATCCATGCCTCTCGTATAGAATAATAAATAAATAACGTACACACTCAACATAGCCCCGCACTAGGGAAACCCTGTGTCGCGGGTGCCATGGACACACACATAGACAACCACAAATTACACCCAAACTCACGAGAGAAATAAATGTAAGCCATACAAACATTTCTCCCGGCCCGGGAATCGAACCTGGGACCTCTGAGTGGCAGTCCGGCATGGTAACCGTTCGGCCACGGAGGCAGTTAAATAAGTGAAGTAGAATCAAAAATACCTACGCTGTAATAGCCTACTAAATCTGACTGGTGACACCAGGCACTCACTACGAGGAAAAGGAACCTAAGCACGCGTTAAGAGTATTCTTATGCAGTCATGCGGAGCCAAATGCTCATAAATAAAAGACTTGTATGAGTGTTTGTGCCGACGTCGGTACACTCAGCGGTAGGCACATATCGCGTAACCTTGAGCGAGTGACGGAGCCCTGCTAGTAATTTTTAAATCTTTCAACACATTCATTTCTGTTGTTTATACCAAACTTACTATAAACTGTCTGATGTATCCACTGAGCACCCAAGACTATACAAGTATAAACAATTTGAACCACCAATTCGAAAATGTCCCACACTATCTTAAAAGTTGATCGTGCACTTGACGCGCACTATGCTTCTAAGTCTGCGGTCGTCAATAAAAGTCAATCTTAAAAAATTAACATTCATATTTTATGTTCCAGGAAACAAAAGCCTCAGATAAATTCTACGGAGCGCTCCTGGACAAGGTTGACAAGATCCTAGTCTCTATAGGTGCCTCAGATCTGGGCTGCAGGGAACGTGCAGTCTGTGCCTTGTACAAGGATCCGTTCAGGCATACACCCTATAGCAATCTAGTCTCCAATGAGCTTAGCAAGTAAATATATTTTAGTATCTGCAGACAACTTGGTGGTGGTGCATTTAGATTGTAACGGCTGACACTTTCTATTGTAAGAAATGAGTTCTTTACAACCTCGCAATATGACGAAGATCCAAATCCAATAATAATTCCTTAAGTATACAGGATATTATATTGTTATTGTATAAATAAAATCACAAAATCAGAGTATCGGTTTGTTGATAACTATAATCTACTATTTTAACAGAGATTCGAGCGAACTCCTGCCAGCAGCTGACAGCAAGTTAGCTATCCGGTACTACGTGTACGTGAACGCTGCCAGAGAAGGCCAAGAACAAAAAGACTGCGTATCCCTCTATCCCAACTGCAATATCGACTATAATAAATAGAAACACATTTACCTTTTAAAAACAAACAAGTTACTTTTGGCCCATTACGTTAATTAGGTATGTACCTATAGTAAAAAAACGATACCGACGCGGTGCTTTTGTTGTTAATGCGTAACAGTACGAGGATCTTTAAAATGGTATCAAACATACGTACCTACTTACTTCAATGGCTCAGTGACTCGAAGTGGATCCTGGCCTCTGACGCCAAAGTACGCCATTTCTGTCGGTCTTGTGCCAATTCCGACCATTCGGACACTTTCAGTTCCTTTAGGTCTTTGGTTACTTCATCCTTCCAGCGATATCTTAGACGGCGCACTGGATGATGACCCATAGGTTGTCTTAAATCGCTCTTTTGGCAGCTCCATTCTCTCGCATTCTTTGCACATGTCCTAGCCAGCGAAGTCGAGCAGATTTTATTTCACCGATTATGTTCGGCTCAGACACTAGTTCTTCTATCTCTCTATAGAATCTGGTCCTCCATTTACCAAATTCTCCTATGATTGGTCCCAGAATATTTAGAAGTATCTTCCGTTCTGCCACTATTAATAATTCATGTTCTTCCTTCAGCGTTGGTGTCCATGTTTCACACCTATACATTAAGATTGGGCCAATTACTGTTTCGTAGACACGAACCTTTGTAGTCCTGCTTATTAAATGTCAAACATATGAAAAGCAAATTAACCTGTTCACGGTGAATACTTAAATAGTACCACACCAAAAATGTCCCCACTTTATACCGTAGTGCATATATTGATTCAATACAAAATGTTCAATGTAAATCATAAAATTTTGTTAATACGTTGTTGATACTTTTCTATGAAGAAGCAGTAGGCTGCAACTCCACAGAAAGCACTTGGAAACCTCACTATAAAGATCGTAGTTGGTTTTTTGAGATCCATATAACGAAACAGGGTACCCTGTAGGTACTAGCATATTCTGATGTTTAATTTTGCGGTAAAAGTCGTTAGTCCATGAACGGGTTAAATTGGACTTTATAGCGACACAGCACTCTAAGCGAGACTTTAACAGAAATGAAAGCTCAATAGCAAGCCGGGACGCGTATATGGCTTTCCGTATACAGTACGTCCCCCAAGGAGAGACGAGGTAGGTACGCTTTTCTAAGGGGCTAAACAACTGAAATACCGTACCCTCAAAACGACGAATTAGATACGCCTTTCCATCTACCGCATAAGTTTAAGACATTAAAAACCCATCCATATTTAGTACGTCCACTAGGGGATGAATTTGGTACGGCTTTTCGTAAGAAACGCTCGTAAGAAAGCGTCTCTGATTCGTCACGTCTAATTACTGAAACAAAATATCTGCAATAATACAGAATTTTTGTATTTTTAATAAATAAGTAGTAATAGTTAAGAGGAATACAATTACAAAATTAATCATTATCAATATTATCATATCTACACTATATTTAAACAGTTTTTATCAAATACAAGACAAATTTATTAGGAAAAAAACAAGT
Source organism: Hyposmocoma kahamanoa (assembly GCF_003589595.1). Taxonomy (NCBI): domain Eukaryota; kingdom Metazoa; phylum Arthropoda; class Insecta; order Lepidoptera; family Cosmopterigidae; genus Hyposmocoma; species Hyposmocoma kahamanoa. Next base: position 6,209,559 of record NW_020653900.1, on the reverse strand, counting down.
GCTATTACAGTCTGAAAGAATTTTTCGAAGACAAAAATTAAATGTTATCCATTAAATGTTATCTATTACAAAATATACTATAGAAATTAAGTAAGTGATGGTGTCTACTATACACTTTGAAATTCTGGTTATTCGTTCCTTCATACTTCAATAATTGAAAATCAGTCGCAAGTTTACTAACTAGAGATGTAAATCGTTCTTCATCCATTTTAAATAATCTTAACTGAAACACAAACGATATTAATTAGAAATTATGCCGTGAATTACGTAAAAATACATGCAAGATCGAAATGAACTGTGACACTGCACTCGCGCGAAATCAGTTGTTATTGATATTATTATTCTGGCCTATTTAGAAACATGCAAATAGCGCCAAACATGCAACTAATTTTGTTTATTGGTAGTGTAGGTGAGACGGAGAGAGATAGCTTCCGTGTTTATTATTTGCGTTTTGCACTGTTTACTTAAAACAATAAGAGGCAATCTCGTTTGAACTATGAACTATTAACCTCTGAGTTTTTGATTCTCGAATTACTCGACGTGACGAATCAGAGACGCTTTTTTACGAGTGTTTCTTACGAAAACCCGTCCCTAATTCGTCCCTAATGGACTTACCAAATACGGTTTTTCAATCGCTTAAAGTTATGTGGTAGCTGGAAAGGCGTATCTAATTCGTCACTTCGAGGGAACATACTGTATACGGTATTTCAGTTGTTTAGACCCTTAGAAAAGCGTACTGAACTCGTCTCTCTTGGGGGACGTACTGTATACGGGAAGCCATATACGCAGCCGGGACTCACTGTGAATGGAAATAGTTTGAGCAATCAAAAATGTGAGCGTGTATGTCTAAGTGTAACTTTATTTCTTTTCTTTAAGTCACCATGGCGCCAGTGCAGTCAACGGAAGTGAACGATGATGGACTGTGTGACCAGGAATGTAGTACCAGATTTTCTGGAATATTCTCATTTCGAACAACTGATTCTATTAATTATTATTTGTCAATCTTTTGACAATGTTGCCGTTTAATCTACTACAATTACCTTTCGAAAGTTTGAACTTTAAAATGAAAGGGTTATTTCGCACCCTGGATGTAATAAGGCCATGTCTGCAAAATGACAAGTTTTCACGTTTCACGAAATTAGTCGATAACTTTCTTATGCTTAAATAGGTGAGTTTATTTACATGAGAATTTTATAAAATTTCACATGTAAATAATTTGTTTGTTCGCATTATTTTTATAACTTTCATGTGATAAAAGCACTTCTGATATATGATCGTAATACATCGTCGCCTTGCTTTCTCAAACTCGTATCTTAAAGCACAAAGTAACTGAAATGCAAAAATGCATTGTATACACAAATTTTGCAGGATAATTTCACATTACATTTCCTTCATATTGACACACTGGCAAAAGAAAAATGGAGATGGTTATTCAGGTTAGTCACTCTTTATAAGATACGTGTTTAAGAAAGTAAGGCATCGAGTATGTGGCAATAATAAGAATCGAAATTGTATTTGTCACTACTTTGAAATTTTTCCCATGCAAGTACTTACTTAAAATGTACTTGTGATGGCAAAAACATTTCGTACACGTGGTAAAATAAACAAAGTCACATGTGATCATACGTCAAAAGCATGCTTTTATCACATAAAAGCTATAAAAATATTATGAACTACGTGAAACAAATTATATATATTTTCAATCTTATTTAAGCATAAAAAATTATCATCTTATCTGCTACGTAGTACGTAGTATCTTTAAACCTCTCTCCCGAAAAACTGTCATTTTACAGATGTGACCTTATTACACCAGAGGTGTGAGTGATTTATTGTTTTTTAGTTTTAATAAGAAGATAGTAATCCAGAATGCATTTATGGATTAACGATAGATAATTTACTACTGATTAATATTTCTTTATTTATTATAAATGTTATCATAAACACCCTGTATACATGGTCGTTTATGTAGTTTTATAGGTCAACATCCAAAAGTAGTTTTAGTAGGGAATGATTATTATAATTTAAAGTGTCAATTCTGTTACGAAACCTCAGGTAAATTGAAACGAAACTAAAATTAGTGCCCGTTCGCAATGATTATTGGTAATTGTGATTTTTGAAGTTTTATAAAATAATTAAAGTAAAAGGTTCTGAGGAGTTTATAACTTTACACAAAACAAATATATGCAAATATTAATTAATTATATAATTACTGAATTATAACTGTTTTCATTTTAAGAAATACAATTTTTTAATGGGAGACACTATTTTTAGCCTTGTCAAAAACCTTAAGTTCTAAAAATATGAGTAACTCAATTTAAACCATAATAGCAATAAAATAAAATAGGAATTGAATAAACATTTATTATAATTTGTTTTGTTACGTTTTAATTTATTTATTTATTGTAATTTAATTTAGATATTATTGTCGTGACATGTACATACGTACAGAAAGCCACTGATTCTAAGAACATAAAATTTGGCATCGGTAATTGTGCTTTGCACAGTTATAAATACTGTGCATTATAAAAAAAACACATTTTATTCCTTAATGTGCGGCCTTACTTTATTGTATTCGACTTTCTTTAATTGTATTCATGTTTCTGTTTTTTAACGAAGTTTGTAAAATCAATTTAATTGAATTAAAACTATTTTGAAAGTCAAAATAGTTTTACACTCTTTTTAAGAATTTTTCAGATATTATTGTTGTCACAATGTTCAATGTAATTCGACGAGTTCAGTCATGATGCATGTATCGAAATACCTCACATAATTTTCAAAAAATAATAATTGTAAGTCAATGGACGCACGGTAAAAAACACGGCAAGTTACATTAATAACATCAAAAATTGTATGAATCAATCGAAATAAGTCAAAAGTTGTTACTTTTCCATTGGTTAAATTTAGTTTTAAAACTTTCAGTCATTAGGACGTTAGATTTAGAATTACTTACCTATTTATTTACTTTTGTATAGGGCTAATTTTTATATTTTACAGCCGGACGTACTATGTTATTATTTTAATAAAAATAAAGAAATTTTTTTTGTTCTGAAGCGTTTGTTTCGGCGATTTTTGGGCAAAATGCAATGAAATTATGTAATTAATTTAGCGCGTACATTTCACCGATTTATATTTGAATATTATTTTATTATTTGGTTTTATTGAATAAATAATAATATAAAATACTTTTTTTATTATGAATAAAAAAGTTAGACAATTTGATTTAGTAGTATCCGCTATCGCGGTCAAGCAGGGAGTGACCGTCGAAAGAAATAAAATCAGAATGCAAAGGAAAATGGAACAATTCAGAATTTTAAATTTAAATTTGAGTAGAAGAGTACGAATGGAGAGAGGCGATACAAAAAGGTGGGATGACGGTGTAAGGAGTTCACACCGTCACACATTTATATCACAATTAGAAAATGCTTTAAATTGGCAACTGAAAATTATTTAACAACACTGTGTGTTATAGTATAATTTAGAAATAGTTTATAATAGCAGTAAGCAATGCGGTAATAGTAGTTTATGTGACTGTTGCATAATGAAAAGCTTTAAAATACGAGTGAGGGTTTAAAATTTATAATTTCATAAAAACATATCACGAGTGTTTTAATGCTTAATTACGTACAGTTACATACACTGCTTTGCTTTATCTACACACATATTATCTCACACATACATCTCTGTGATGTGTTCAGGAACCGCATGTTACGACTGGCGATATGGCGGCAAATAAAATCTTTTCTCACGCATGTCACACAACCGTAGTTTTTATTTTTAATTCATAGACAAACTAGAAGCGGCCCCAACTATCATTGATATCGTTCGATATCAAGTAACGTGTGAAATTGTCAAAATTGTTTGATATTGACATTTCATCTCGAATAAAACTTCATCTCGACTGATATTAGAGTTGAGGTCCAATCAAATTGTTTTGTTTTTTAGAGATGTTCGAAATTTGAATGTTAATAATAACATCGAATTCGATGTTATTATGAAGCAATAATAACATTTTCACAGATAAGAAATTTGTTCTAACAAAACAGTTTACCTTTATGCTGGTCGTAATTTGCGGTTTTTGAACACACTATAGAGAGTTTATGACATGTATGTAGATAAATATTTTTTATTTAAATATTTTATGCAGTCTATAGTTATGCAGAATATAGTAGTATAGTTGTATGCACAGTGAATTTTTTCCCGGCTTTTAAAACGGATATCGTATATATTTTTCCGTAAATTATCACATTTTCACTATTGATGTAATTTATATCTGTAGGTACAAACTAGGTAGATAGGCTTTTTGAACTTGGCCTCTTTTTTCAAAAGCATGTGTGTGGAATAGTGGAATTTATTTCGCCTATGTAGCACACTTTAAATTAGTCAACTACCTACCAATCATGATTTAAACATTAACAAGATTTCAGAGTAGGCAATCGATATTCCGTGGTCACGGGTTGACCATGACGTTACGTGAACTGGGAAAGATGGAGCGAATATCCAGTAACGAATAATTACTTAAAATACTATAAAAATTCAATAAACGCTTCCGATCGGTATTTTATAAAAATTTCGATACTATCATGCACTGACTGTAGGTAATATTAAAACTGTATGATCTGTAAAGGTATGTATTTATCTCTCTATTCAGTCTATAAGTAGGTACAGTTTGCACCATTTGGCACTTCAATTGGTTTAGAGTTTCCAATAATTGGACTGCTCTCCTAGTTGGACTGGGTTCGTGACTGGCTGACTTACTACGATGCAACAAGTAAACACGTGACAATGAGTATCAGAGTTCTTTATTATAATTGTATACACAGCTTGTCCTTATTTATATTTACAATAGAGGAGAGTTACTACAAAGTATTGTCCTTTTTTCTTGACGTTACGGAGTATTAATGTTTTAGGAGAAGGGCGAAGTGTACTCCGAGCTGAGCTTCCACCTTGCTTATACCGAGTTATGCAGTATGTGACTGTGTTTACACAGTATGTGATCGGGACTGCGCCGTGTTAAAGAAGTTGGTGGCTTTACACTTAAGCTTATACAAAAAAATTGGAACTAAAACTTCGGGGAGGGTTTACAGTGCAATGAGCAAGTGTATGCTGGATTTCAACTCTTAACTTCAACTGATTTGTCCTGTGTCCTGCTTGGCCTTTTATACCATATTTTGGCTTAGGTTCAACACTCGGGCGACGCTTGCACCTGACGTGGCGTCGCATCTCAGCGGGTGTCACATTCGTGAACTCATTCAATTTAGCTTATGTATTCCAAACTTCACATATTGTGCGAAATGAACGCAGGTATTCCGTTTGTCTGTTTACACATAGCTAAAATTGAAACAGAAGGGTTTCACAGAAACAAAGTTAACAACAATCAACAGAAGGTATAAAAACCCGAGTATTGTTAATTCCTTTTTCCTTTTCAAGACGATTGTGATTCTTAGTGGTTATTTATGTAGTCTGTATTTATGTAGCCATAACACAATATACAAAAAAAAAACAAGTTAAAAATGGATATATTAATCATTTTATCAAAATGGTAAGTTCCTAAATAATTCGTTTCATTTGACACCCTCTGTGACCCAAATATTTGCGCTGTAGGCACTGGACGTGGAGGTCCTTTGTAATTCCATTGAGACTCCACGAAGCACACGCACTGACACGCACTCGCACGCACTCACACGCACTCACACGCACTCACATGCACACACATTTACACACACTCACATAGACACTCATAAACTGTACTAACGTTGTTAGATTTAATGTGTACGTAACTATTGAAGATGCGGTCGTGACAAACGAAAGACAGATTAATATATGATGATTGAATGATGTACAAATTTTTTTTACAGGATGGTTTTTATTTTGCAAATAATATTCGTAGAAAGTCAAATTTTGCCGCCCGTAAAGAACGCAACAATGTCTAAACATGGAAAATTCATTGGAGAGTACTTTTTCCCGTGGGTTGAGGTAGCACATCATCCAGCGATGGCCACACATGCAATGTCCAAACTGTTGGGTGACGGCTCCTATATAATTCCAAAGTAAATATTATTCTTAGGTTAACATCACACTTGTCGAAGTGCAATCACAGTAGGCCAGACTAAAAAGCTTTATACAATACCATTCTTGTCATAGGCCACATCTGCAAAATGATAACTTGTCAGAAGAGAGATGTAAAGTATACTTTAGTACGAAATTAATTTAATTTTATGTTTTTGTGTTTTTGTAGGAAAGTTACAATTATTACTTATTAAAGATGCACCAATATGTATATTAATGTGTTGCAAAATATTTAATTATGTAAGTACTTCCCAAGAAAATCCAAATTAATTTCACTAAGTGTACGCGTATTAATGCACGTGATTGTGCCTTAGGTATGTATGTACGTCGTCGCCTTAGAAAATCTCGGATACGCATTTTTATTTAGTTTCATTTTACTGATTTTTGTTGAAATCGAAAATATATTATTAATGTAGCATTTGAAAGAGCCTATGACTTAACGAGTTAAAATGCTAATTACATACATTATTGTGTTTACCATATTATTAATGACTTCGAATAAGATCAGTACAGAGTACTAAAAAACCGACCTCAAAAGTGCGTGGAATTACATATTAATTACCAAGTTTTACTGAAATCGATTACGGTAAAATGCGCAAACCCGGATTCATCCCCTAGTTCGCCACTATACGGGACTTGACACAAGAGATAATAAAAATCGGTTCTCACTACCCAAAGTATATTGAGAGAAAACCGCCTTGAATTAAAGAATAGCAAAATCAACCATTAAAATAATTGCTCATTATACTAAAATTTAGGCGCTATTTACAAAAATCAATCTTCATACGTGAAAAGCCACACTTATAGGTGGATGATTTTCTTCAAAATTAAATGGGATCACTATGGAGGTACCCTCTTTCCAGCAAAAAAAGAATCTTGAAAATTGGTTCACAAATACCGAAGTTATCGCGTAAAATACATACAAAAAAAACGCAGTCGAATTGAGGACCTCCTCCTTTTTTTGAAGTCGGTTAAAAGGGAGGAGGTTCTCAATCCGCCTGTATTTTTCTTGTATGTTACGCGAATACTCCAACATTTGTGAACCGATTTCGATGATTGTTTTTTGTTGGAAAGGGTACCTCAGTTGTAGCCCCATTCAAATTTGCAGAAAACATTCCACCTCTTAGGATTGCAAATTAGGGGATGAATCCGGTTTATTGGATTTCATCCACTTTCCGTTAATCGATTCCATTAATTCCACGAACTTTTGAGGTCGGTTTTTTTTACACTACATTTCTATCTTCGTCCTAAAAAATTGCATAGAAATCCCCAAACATGACGATGACGATCTTTTTTGTAGTATATCAGACACTCCAGACTATCGAATACCAGAAGTATTAGAACTGTTCAAGGGGGAATCGCGATTCTTAGAAGACGATCGCTACTACCGGATTACACCTTTCTATCGGCAGATTCTCGCCAAAGGAGCTTGGTGGGATCACAGACCACAAGTAAGTGTCATTACATAGGTTGAAGTGTAGTCCTAGGGTCCTTGATGCCTTTTGGGATGCCTTGTAGTTTACCTTCGCCTGCATTATCAAAATGCAGACGAATAGAAACGAATAACTATTGCGCAGCTGTGAGTTAGCTACTAAAAAGGACGCTAGTTAAGGTGCCGCCCACAAAGCTCGATTTTTTGACAATCGACAAGTGTAATCAAACAAAACGAGCAAGTGTGTAAGTAATAAACGATTTACATCGTATTTTTTATCGATCAACACAATCATCAATCAGCTAAAATCGAGTAAATGTGTAAAAAACTGACGATCGATATAGTATTTTTTCTACAGTGTAGAAGATAGGCGTAGATACCTGCAAATGTGTCGATTTTAATTCTGATACTTATCAATCGCTACCAGGCGATAAAACGATCGATAAAATTGAGCAAATCTTTTATCACACATATCTTATTGATCGTCAAAAGACGCCATATCGAGTGACAATAGCGATCGTCAAAAATCGAGCAAATCTGTCGGCACCATTACAGACTTCCCCTCCGATCCTTCTGGCTGTATCAGTGAAGGAGCGGCAAGACGTCTAACGAGTAAAAAGAGGCTAAGTACAATAGCTTTTTTTACTATAGTAAATTAATTGCTCAAATGATATTGATGTAAAATAGACAAAATATCCATAACAGTGAGCCTTTACAAATTTTCTCGTGTATTCTAAATGTATAAACAGTACTTAACAGGAATACAACAAAAGATTAAGAAAATAAATTGCAATGCAAGTTTCAAGCGAAATTAAATAAACAACAGCCATAGTTAGAACTTTCTTTAAACCTTAACTTTCAGGATCGGCCTCAGATTTTAGGTTGTTTGTGTACTACCACGTTCAAGCGCCATATTGTGTTAGGAGGCTGTGCCATATTGACCACAAAACATATTCTCACTACTGCTACTT
>NW_020653900.1:6149939-6201080 GCF_003589595.1 Hyposmocoma kahamanoa | reverse complement strand
TTGTATTGTATTGCCTGTAAAGGAAATAAGATATCTAGCTGTCAGGCGGTGTCATACTCTAACATTCATGAACAGCAAAAGGCTCAAGCTCAGGCCAAATTAGTTTTGTATCTTTTACAGTGGAAACCCGATCCAGAAGGACCAAATGTATAATTCCTTGTAAAGTAGCTTTCAGTTACCATCGTTACAATGTCCGGTGACCAGAAAGCTGGCAGTTACTTCCGCCAAAGATAAGCTTCTTCATCCGTAGAGGAAACGTTCCACGGTTCCTAGACACAATGCTCCAGGCAACGGCCGTCGATTAAATTTTACTTCTCTAGATTACTTAAATGACATTTCTCTTTCATGTCTTCATTCAGCAAATTTAGGATACTATAAGAATACCATGACCACCACCAGAATACCACAATATGACATGACATGACATCCAAACTATAGCAGTATTTAGTGTGGCAAACCCTCCACGTTCCCATGGACCATCACATATTCTGATTATTCGGCAAATCTTGGGCAGGGCTCTTTCGAACACGCACTTTTTTAATGCCCTTTCTGAACGTAGACCGGGTCCGCTATTAAATTCTCGTGAAATTTTCAGATACGGTGAAAAATCCACATTGGAAAATATATTGGGAGCTTGGTATGAAACTAACGAGGACTTAGCAAATACCTCTGTGTACATGACTCCCGCCAGAATTCACTTCCATCCTCAAGTAAGAGACTTTTGGTACAGTTCTATTTGTATCGTAACAAGTTCCGTTGCTGGGCGGAGACTTCCATACGAAGAGATACTGGGGTCCACCGAGAATAAAGGTACATCAGCATCAGCCAATAATCGTACTTTATGATTAGATAGTTCATGTCTTCGAAGAATACAGTGAGTTTATTACACGGCTGTAAAGAAAAGATCATCAGTACAACGAATGCAATTAGCAAGACTTGTTAGCAATCTTAAGTTTTAACTTTGGATTTAGAGAACGTAAATTTAAACAATGTTCATAATTAAAATTGATTCGAAGAAGCGAACTCAAAGGATCCGGATCCTTAGATCCGGCTGGACTCGAACCAGTGCAGCGTCATAACTCGGGCTTTCGCCCGAACGGAACGAGTCAGCAGATCTTACGAATTTCTAAATGCTTACTGCAGATCTTTACTTTTGGTTTTTAACAGCTTACCGTAGCTATAGTAGCCGCTGGTAGCTGTAAAGGTACCTACCTACCTGGCTCAGTGAAGTAAAAACATTCATGGTTTTCTCACGCGTGGCGTTACGTTTACCTACGTTGTTTCATCACTATATTTTTTTATGTGCAGTGGACACCACCTGACCAAACTAATCGATCCCACCCATTGCCAGCCAACTTTGATCTTTCCGTATGGGCGGCTACACATCGCTTCAAAGGCACACAGGCAGGACCACGTGTCACACTCTGCCCAAGAGGAAGTTCTAGCAAGTAACAAATTAAATACTTTAACAAAATTAAACCTTAAATACAATCATACTGATTAACTGACATAAAACTGACTAGAGTATAATCTAGTATGTACAGATCTGGCAAATGTGCCGCGAACACGCTGTAAGTGCGTTGCGCGCGCGCTGCACGCGTGGTACATGCGTGCAGTTAAACACATGTTAGAATATTGCACGCGAACCTACGTAATGCACGTGCGCAGCTCGCGAGCATTTCGCAAACAAGCGCTTTTGCGGCGTAATCGCCAGACCCGTACGCACCCTTAAAGTGCTTCTCCAGTACTGAAGGCAAACGTTAGTATGGCAAACTTGTGCGTATCCCTTTGCAAACGAAACAGTTGCTCTTCGCCCGTAACTGCGATCCAGTCCCTTGTGTTGCACAACCATGATTTTTAATTCTTCCAGCGTCTATTGCCTTCAACCTTTCCCATCATTAGAAGTTGAAGCAGTCGGTATCTATCGTGGTGTCGAAGCACGTGACTGACTTATGCGATTTTGCGTTTCTTGATAGTCCACATCAACTGGCGTGAGGTGTTAATGCGCCAGAGCACTGTCTCGTTCCTGACTTTCTGCATCCAGTTCTAACTTTCACTTGTAATGTTGCAACAAATACACGAGTCATGGTTCATCCGTTACTGGTCTAAATATTGCCCAAAAGAAAAACAAATCCTAACAATTTAAGTCACTTAAGGACTTAAACTAGGATCCTCCATGCAATGCTTAGTTACTAAGGTCATCGACCAGTGAATATGGATTTTAATTGTCTCGTTAATGGCATATAATAACAGAAAAAATTCCTTCGATCCAGCCGGATTTGAACCGACGTCTTCTAGCATACCGCGTCAGACGCTACACCAACTAAGCCACGGAACGAACCAGCGGACCTCACGAATTTTTCTATGTCCTTGTTGTCGTGTCTTTGTATTTGGTTTTTCAACCATAGTTTTTCGGGATATATAGAGATGTTTTTAACTAATATAAAGATCGGTTAACTGAGGACCCATAAACATATGCATTGAGCTAATAGGAAGTGTTAGCATAGTGTAATAATACAAGTAGGGCAACTCTTACCTGTTCGGCGCACTATTGCCTACACTTCGCTCGGAGCGTAGGGTTGTTACATTATTACTTTAATTGTAACTACAGATTGTAAACATAATTTAAAAAATTAAGGTGTTCATAACAGTATTCTCTTACTATATTGGAATATTTTTGTCGAATGCAATACATATTGGGATTTTTATACCAGGATCGCGGTTTGTTATCTCGATTATGGGAGTATGATTATGAAGTGCTGAACAATTCTGGATCTGAGTTACTTTGTTCACACTACCAAACACATAATAAACGCGTCTATTATTGGATGTCGTTTTTTAAACACGGAGCAAACGCTTCAATTCTATAATGAATTGCACGTGCGACAACACACCCAACGCAACGTGTAACATCGCGAGATTATACGAATGTATGCGTCCATACAATGCGCTGCTACGTTTATTTGTATGAATTTATAGGGTAGACGCTTTTTGTCTTATGATACTATGGTTGTAGTATTGATCACCCGTTCCGTAATGTATATTTTTTTGAAACTTATCGGTAACGGGGTGACGCAGAGTCCTGCCCTCTGACACGAGATTATGTCACGCACCCGATTCAGAAACTACCAGTCACCAGAGTCGAGGTCCCTTAACACTTTCAAGCCTTCATCGCTTCAGCGTCGCCTAACACATCCGACCGGTCGCTGTTTATTTATTTATTTTATGGAAACCAATTTTTTACTTTCGACATTCGGTAGTAAAGAAACAAATATCTGAAGGATCGAGATCCTATAATTCTGGCTTCTGTGATACCACGACTGACTGCTGATTCAATTTTAAAAAGATGTATCTGTAACGAGTACTTTTAATTTACATTGGAATTGTAATAAATGCACCTACGTTTTTAGCACGGTACAAAGGTCAAGCACGCCACTGGAAGGCGATCTGATGATGGTAACTGGTACTATGATGATTATGGATATCGGACGTGTCCCCACGTTCTACATCAGATATTCTGTCAAAACTAGAAAGGGACACTTAAATCCATGCCCAAAGGTAAATAATCTCCTAATTAATTAATTAAATCATAAACAATTGTATAATAATAAAACTTACTAATTTTGCATCCCCACAATCGTACATTTATGAGATTTCCTTTGCGTACGTCATAGTATAAAAAAACAATTTAAGCATGTTATTGAATATGACGATGTTTTACTACCATGACATTCAAATATTTTTTTGTGAAATTACTTATTACTAGAGTATTATACCTAATAACTAATACAATGATCGAACACTAAGAAATATCCCTTCAATCTAGAGTATAGCCCATACTCGAACAAGTGCCTTCAGGGCGCATTTATTCGAGATGAATTTCTTCGCGCTCACCCGCGCGGTCGCCGAGCGGAGTCCGCGTTGCCGCGTCATGGCAAAATGGACATAGTTATGCAAACAAGAACCAACCCACACCTCGAGCGAAATAGAATTATGTATTTAGGTAGAACACCAAACGTGTCCTTTACCCGCTCACAAAAGATCCTGGCAATATACCAAGCCAAAATGAAGAAAATAAAAGTCCTTCAGGGTACCAACCCTAAACAAGTAACTTTTTAATAGCTAACAAGTAACTTTTTAATAGCTAACAAGTAACTATGCTGCTTAACTTCATATAATGTATTTTTTTAAATATGCTAAACGGACCCATGTCACATGTACTGAAGTGCTGTACATCTTTAGCGTTTTCATTACGAAAACTAGCACATGGTTCGCGTTAACTAAATAAAAAGATACATAATGTTTTCTATTTATTGCTAAATAGTTTCCCTATATCATTCTCAATGCTACACATAACTCACGTTGTATGTCTCAAATAACTAACCTATTTATTTCTTCACGCTGTTTTTAATTTTAAATTACACTTTAATGTAATTTAATTTTAAATTAAATGAGCGTCCCGGACACGCGGGCGAGGCTGGCTTGAATTTGGTTTACGCGGCGGCCCGCGCGGCGACCGCGCGGTTGTATTCTTCAGAAGAATTTAAATGTTGTTGCCTAGTAAATAGAATTCAGATTCACCATTAATGTACACGAAGGTGTGGTAACTGGGCAGTAGCCACGCGGCGGCTCAGCATACCGTGCCTTACCCTATCCCAACTGGGCTACGGAACGAACCAGCTTACAACCTTACGATTGTTATGTGTTTGTTGCAGATCTTTGTTTTTGATTTTTAACGACTTCTTTACTGTAGCGCCTTTTCTGAAAGCAGCTCAGTTGAAAGTGTGTCAGCCACGGCATGCTTAAGGCACTGATTTGAATTTGATCCCCCCGAATCGAAGGATTATTTCTTAGTGTTCGACCTTTGTATTTATTACTCGTTATGATTTGAAGATAGTTCACGGAAGGTGATCGTCAGTCGTTAATCGCCACATCTAAAATAGCACCTGTCTAACTTGGAAAATAGTCTAACATTTATCATGGAGCATCATATCTACTATATAAAGCAACATGTGATCATACGACAAGAGTGCTTTTATCACATGAAAACAATAAAAATAATAATATATTACTATTTTTATGACATTCGTGTGATAAATGCACATTTATTTTTATTCTTTACAATATTTATTACAAATATCATCGATCGAGACTACCTGCATGAGCTAAACGGTTCACTACCACGGATTTAAGTAAATAATATATTTATTATACGGCTTGATGACAAAAAGCCGTGGTAGTGACCCGTTTAGCACTTGCAGGTAGTCTCGATCGAGGTGTGATATTTAAAATAAATATTGGAAATGATATAACTTTTTTATTTAAAAAAACCTACCTAAAAAATTTGGGGAATTATATCTATTTGCCTAGTTTTATTGAAATCGGTTACAGGAAAGTGCACGAAACTGGACTCTATGACTCTTCACCAGTGACTTTCATATTCTTGAAAATATTTTTGACATCTTCATTCATGAGCCCTTACTATTTTAACGCTTGTTAACGCCCATTTACCCTTGCTATCTATTTTAATATATCCTTGTTATTTTTATGAAGTAATACGAGAGAAAGCAGCCTATACTTAACATAATAATATATAACTTAAGATTTATTAATGTATTTATTTGAATGTATCAGAGCGAATGGGGCTGGTTTCACTGCGTCGAAGGTTGGCAATGGGGGAAGCTAGGTGTAGATGTGGGTGCAGCACTGACTCTACACCATGAAGGGCTGGTCAATATGTACGATGGTCTTATTGGCATGAATGCCTTCTCCATGCAACTGAGGAACAAGCATATGGCCAATTACTTTGTTGTTCTTGACAGGTAAGTAAGATTGATTTTTAAAATAATATGTTGCTCTGTCTTAGATGACCAAAAAGGCGTGAGGTATCAATGCTGTAGGTGAAGGGTTAATTACCATATAAGGGGCGACATAGACGCAGCCTGTAAGGTCTGCTGACACGATCTGTAATAGCGATGCCCGACTTTGAATGTTACTAATACTACTCATATTCATATTCATTTCTTCATTGCATTACATGGGTAACATAAAAGTTCTTAAAATAATATAAAGTACAGCCATGTAACCCTGCACGGCACTGCAATTTGTTTGACTTAAAATAAATTTCATCATTCAAATGGGCAAATCATTCGCCTAAGTCGAATCCGAGCACAATCATTCGACTCGAGTATTAATCTCGGAATATGATATCCTTATCTCCGTCACATTTACGATATTTACCATATGTCAGAGAGGGCTAGGCAGAAATGCTCTATGGAATATATGTTTTGATAATACTGATTAGTAGACTGCCTTGCGACTAAATTTTTTGCCCCGGATTTTTTCAAGATTCGGTAAATCAGGTAGACTATATTTATCAAAACTTTGCGAAGATTTGCTGCAACCACCAGTTTTTTAGAATATTCAAGAAAAATCCGACAAAAAATGATTATACTCTACCTACCTATCCCAAATAACGTCAATTTTTAATGTACTTAAGTAATCCCGAATCCCGAAAAATCCGAAACCAACATAATATGTAGTCGCAAGGCAGTCTCCACTTTCTGTCCTTGTTTATCGTAGTTTAGTTCGTAGTTAGGTAAATAAACTCTACATATTCCGATTACTGTTGATTAGTAATGAATGTTCATTCAGATCATTCGATACATACCCAAAATTAGTAGGTTACCAAGTTGTCATTCGAATGACAGTATTAGTAATTACTAACGAGTCGAATATGGTAACCTATCACAAACTCGAATTTTTTTCCGAAATAACGTTTGTTCGAATTTTCATTACACCGAAAACCGAATTATAACGAAACCGGATAGATACATTTCAGGATATGTTGGATGTTTATCGCAAAGAGACGATTAGGTTCGGTTAGGTTAAGTTAGGTTTAAAATAAAACGGGGTATCTATAAGCAGATTCCCACGGATTAACAAAAAAAGGTTTAAAAAAACATTTTCCTCTCAAAGTTACTTTCGAGGTTATGAAAATTCGAGCAAACGTTATTTCTGGAAAGTGTCATTTCGGACTAACCGTCGTAACCGTCGAATATAGCAATTACACCGTAACACAGTTGATAGATGATCTATATTTGCATTAATAATTATAATTATATCTTTTTATTATTATATCGTATCTCAAATTTTCAAATTACTGTTATACGTATCCATAGGTGTACGGCTTAAAGCAATTATTCCTAATCTTCTCCAACCTTTGGAAGTACGTAGTAATTATTTCAATATCCGACGATATAATGGCCTGGAGTCCGTCTTTTTAAGATGGATCAAAATGACAATTCATTGCGCAAAATTATTCCCCGCTCACAAGTAGCTAGTGATTGCAGTCGATAAATATTCTATCGATTGTAGACTGAATGTTAAGTTTAATGATAATGATAACGCACACACTCATAGCCCTGCACTAGGGAAACCCTGTACCGCGGATATCATAGACACACACCTAAACAACCACATGTTGCACCCAAACTCACGAGAGAAATAAATGTAGGCCATACAAATATTTCGGAATCGAACCCAAGATCTCTGCGTGGCAGTCCAGCATGGTAACCGTTCAGCCACGGAGGCAGTTGAATTGAGTTGAAATGTTGGTGACGAATATGCAATAAATAGCCGCACTTGTGTCATTTGCATCATCATCGGGCCTTTATTCGTCCAACTGCTGAGCACAGGTTCATTTGAATTGTCAATTTTCTTAAGTTCTTACATACATACACAATATTTAGAACTATGTCTATTGAAAACACATTTTAGTTTTTCATTTTAATTCAATATGGATAATCAAATCCGACAGTTCTTGTTAAAAATGTATATAAATAAAAATTGTTTGCTATATAGTCCAACGGTCAAAATAAGAGTAAAGAAAGCAATAACGCAATTATTATTAAAATATCGTAACATTCACATTTCAGACATTATTGGCAAAATTGTCAATCTATCGATAAAACTGTCGACAGCCACTGCACTGTCCTGCTAAGCCGAAAAGCGCTATCTCCGAGATACACCCTTTTCTTTTTTTTATACCATTCAATAGCTATAATAATTTCGCATCTAATGGTATTATAGAAATAGCGCTATCTAACTTAAAGCGTTAAAAAAACCACTAAGAAGTATTTTTGTATCTCAATTTTTCCTTAAATTGTTAATAGATTTGGCGGCTTTCTTTATAATCAAAGTAGCGATATCTCACAAAATCGGTATAATTTACGGATAATTTAGGTATGTCAATAAATCTATTAGTCCAAAATACGTATAAATAAGTTTTAACATCTTCAAAAAGATTTCTTTTTCAAGGCGCGAAAATACAATTTTACAAATAGTCGTTTTTCTCTAAACTTACTCCGATTGAGATAGCGCTTTTGGGCTTATCAGGGCAGTACGTGACTATTCAACATTTTATGAGATCTAACAATCCTGCAAAAATCTTCAAAAAAGACAGACTATACAATAAAACCCATTTTCCTATATTACAGGCACTCAGTGCTAGAATTCATATATGATGCTTACATGGGCAGATTACCGTACGCATACCTGGACGGTAGATTTGAAAATACGCAGTGGCGGTCTCCGATGGTAAAATTTCCATATTGGATCAGGGAACAGTGGACTCAAGCGAAACAGTGGTGGAGATATTATCCTATTAACTATTATTCTGTATGGCGATAGGCTATTGAATTCAATACAGTGTGCAAAAGATAGTGCATTTAATGAACGTTAATTAATCTTTTTGCACATTAAATGATTAAAGCAATTTTGATTTGAGGTTAGTGGTTTTTTTATAACATACATATACATCATAAAATTAACACTTTAATTAAATATTAAACACTATACATAATACTAATATATTAAATATTAAAGATATCAGCACAAACCATAGCATAGAAACCAGGAGCTTTCTTGTAAATTCTCTCAATAAAATAAAAAAATAAAGCGCTCTGTAAACGATCAGTTTTACTCGTACAATTTACTATTCATACATTTAAAATTCATAAAATTAAAGATCAAACGTCATCAAGTGACACGTCGTGCGCCTGGTGGTAAGCGACACGTCTGTCCATATCAAATGCAATGCCACTCAGAGTTTTAAATCGCAAAGATCTGAGAAGCACTGCCACTGCTGCTGCAGGGTGACGACACTTATGTCTATAAGTTGACAAGTCTCATGTGCCTATAACTTAATAAATATATTTGTTGCAATATCGCAAATACATCTCGAACTAAAAACCGTATGAATAGTTCCCAAGGTACAGTTTCAAGAGTTAATTAAGGAATCCTTTGGTTCAATCAGGAATCCTAACCGTGTCTTCAAACTGATTCCGATTTCGTCCCAACCTACCACTAACACTATTAATGGGAATATTTTTTTTATGGTTTAGTAACCGTTATTTCATGTTTACTATAACTTTCAACCTGTATGTTTTTATGTAGCAAAGAACTTATATAGGATTTTTTAAACGATAAAATAATAAAATTGCGAGGAAACAAGCTAAGAAATGACCGAGTTTATACCGAGTGCATATATTGTACAGAATTATTTATCGTCGGGAATAGTGCAAATCCGCGTATGTAGTAGATGTTGGTAAAAGGCGCGTATCTGCACCAAACCAAATTTTACAGGAGAAGGGTTTAACGTTATTATTTTGTTATTTCAATAGCTCCGACTTTCTTTTTTACACAGAAAGCATCAACTTATGTCGTCCACAGACTGATAACAATAGATCCCTGTAAATCACGCTAATTTGGTTCCCACGACATTTACGCGGCATTAATTTGGCCACTAAGTTACCGAAATGGATTCTCATAATCCAATGCTAGTTACGCGTATTTGCACTATTTCCGACGTTATGTACTCCAGAGTATGTCAGGTCTTCGGAAAAAAACTACATACAGAATTACCAAACCACATGTTTTACTCAGTTTACCTGGAGCAATCGTAAGAATGGGCGTTGTTTGAAATTTTGAAAGCGATAACACAATATTTTTCAAACATCTGAACGAATTTGAAACTAATAAACGACTTGATCGTTTATTAGTTTCACCACCATGCTATGTCGTTTCATTTGCACACTACTCACTACTGCTTTGGTAAGTGCACTTGATTATTAATACAAAATAATTGTAGATATTTTTAAAATCATTACATTTAATTAACGTACGTACCAAAGAAAATGTTATTAGATATTACGACCAGCTGTAATCCGCGGATGCGTATGCGTCAGATATGTAGCAATGAATCATCGTTTTAACCAAAGAAATAGACGTCTATTGAGAAGTATCAATTTCAGCTAATAACGGTATCTAACAGTGACATTTTTTTAAATACAAGACAAATTAAACGTAGATTATGGGATGGTCTTCTGACCAGATGAAGTGACGATCTACGAAAGGCTGCTTACTGGAAACAGATGGACGCGGCAAGCTGAGGACCGGGCAAAATGGCGCACATTGAGAGAGGCCCATGTCTGTTGATGATTTTGATGAACCAACAGTTAAAATTTAATAACCTATTAAGTTTCGAATATTTTCTTGTTCTTAACGTTACCTCATTTCTTCTTCTTACAAAGACAACTTATACATATACAAGTAGAACATAAGCAATTCCTCGGTTAGTGTACTACTTTATCATTAATCTATAATATAAATTTCTAGATTTCAGAAAAAATAATCGTCAATGGTCAAATACGTGAACGACCAAAAAGGAATCTCGACGAAAATTTCAACATATTACTAAATCTTTACAAAGTAAAACCAATGAAATATTCAAATGTATTCAAAACTTTCTCTGATAGTATGCTGCTGCCGAATAGAAGTGACCGCAACGTCCTGACTTTCAATTCGAAGGAATACATATATACGGACAAAAGCGAAAATAACAACACAGCACTTAAATACCTAGAAGAACAAATTCACGTGTCCCGCAACCCAGTTACAACAAGAAATCTGGAAACGATAGAACCACCTAACTACAAAACACCGTTAAAATTTGAAACCAAATTCCCATATAGATTATTCATGGATTTGGTAAGCAGTACTGAGGCGAAAAACATAGAGGAAGAACAGAATATACAAACCAAAAAAAAAACTGAAGACAAGAGTTATAGGAGTAATGTTAAAACATATTTTGTCCCAGACACAACATACAACAGAAATAATAATGATAACGAATTCTTTGATGGTCAGTGGGAAGCACATTTAGAAAACGGGAAACAAAAACATTACAATAGTAATAAAAACGAGAAACAAAATAAATTCAATATTACTACAACAATACCTGTGAATTTCACAGTTTCAACAGATAAACAAGATTTACATTTTTATGACGATCCTATTAACAGAATAGAAGAAATAAGTAAAGACGATGACAGTGTCTTAGTGATTCGATAAGATATTTATTATACCGTTTTTAAGAAAGAATAAATGGTATTAAACTTTCACGTTAGCAAGACTCAGAGAACTTTTTTTTTTACTCACCTTCGACGCTATTGCTACAAAATGTTTACATGAAGTCTTATCTGCTATCATTAAATATATATTTACTTCTTTAATCTACTAATGATTTCAATTGCATTTCATTTTATAACAGGACAGTGAAAAGTTTTTTCCCACAACTAAGACAGGAACTAAAGAACGTAAGTTTCGTTTCGGGACGTTGTGACTACCCAAAGATCATTAGGACATTAAGAACCATTAAGACAGGTGCTACCTAAATAAATTAACAAATTCTTGGGTGAAGTAGGTCAGGTATGGAGCTCAGGAAGCCCATCGCTAGCCCATTACCTAAGGGGACTTTGACCAACAGATATACTGAGGTTAGCATTATTTGCCCCAGTTCCATTGATCATTGAACCCCTATAAGGAAAACAAAACAATATTGAACATTTCAAACTTATTCCATATTTTTTATTTACAGTAGAATAAATAAATAAATTAATCAGAGGTCCGTCTTAATAATCATAAAGCTGTCGAAGAGTTCAAACTTGGCCTGAGTAAGCGATGTCATGTGCATCTTCGTAAGACCTGGCCTGGTAGGGGCCATGAGCATCCCAGGCTGCGGCGTGATGGTCTACATGGTGTTCCACATGGTGCTGAGGATAGTGGATGACTTCATAATTCACCACCTTGGGTTTCGTGAACTTAAAGATTACCATAGCACCTGAGAAAGACAATAAAGTAAGTAACCATATATCGAATTTGTCTCGCATAGAGGGATGAAACAATTTTATTTATTTTTGAAGGGATAAACCTTATCTTAGTACTTAAGTATTTCCACTAGTTAATTAACTTCATTATTATGTACTTCATTGAAAATTGTTGCTTTACTTAACATTTAATGATTTTTTTCTTAAAAGTTGAATGATGCATAATATATATACTGTTACAGTTCTTAAGATTGCTTTTTGTTATGTTACAAGTTATTTTCATGTTCGGCCATCGGTTAAGCTTTAAAAACTGTCACTTTAATAAGAGCTACAATTATTAGAAAAGCTTTTTAACAGATTATTAATCTTTAGATTACAAGTAAGCAACCAAAAGGTTAAATATTCTCGACCAAATCACGTACTCAATTTGTATAATACTCATCATAGTTATTATCTTACCTGATAGAACAAGGGAAATAAGACCGAGGGTCAGAGCCTTCCAGGTCTTGAGCGCGATGAGAGCGAGGGCTAAAGGAACCAAAACCGAAGCCTTGAACTTCAAACCCAAGAGAAAAGGCAGCAATACTTTCTTGATGAAACCATGCTCTGAAAATATAATATAGCTCAAATTATACATTTTTGTATAAAGTGAATAGTGAAACAGATCGACATTTCATTAATTTTTTTTGTCAATAACTTAAAGTATTCAGGTCTTAGTAAACTTTTAAATGTTAAAACAAACAAACATACTACTCTTTATCCTCAAAGGCTTAGGAAGTTTGATTTTCTTCTTTCTGCCTTCGAACTCCTCAACTTCCTCTTCACCATCCAAAGGCATATCTAACTCCGAAGGCAAATCCGTAAGCAAAGACCTCGGCACATATTCCGAAGCTGCACTGTTCGTCAGCTCTTCAGGAACTTTCACTTTGATAGAATGCGTCTGCAGGAATCCATCCACTTTATCGAAGATCGTGTAAACTGGATCCTTTGCCAATCTTGGGTTCACATTATCATCTTCCAAAGTAGCGGTTCTCACAACAGATAAGTTATCAGTGATTTTGATCTCGTCATCGTTCGCCACAAGTGAAATCCACTGCAGGGCTCTGGGCTTCACACATTCCACAGAATACTGACTCAAGCATTCGTTGTAAATGTTCTTTACTAGTTTAGATGCTGAGTAATGTGCACTTGAAAGGGCTACTAATGATAATAACACTATTACTTTGGCCATATTGAATTGACACTTTGTTTTCACCATGTTCCGGACGGCTGTCTATCTGCCGTCTTGTTCACTGACAAAATGTATGGCAGGAAAGACCAGGGCTTCGTTTATATACGAGCATTAATACGTGATGTGGTCCCCGATGCGCTGAGCGGCTACAGACGCATATGTTAGATGCCTGCGGTACATTTTAATAGGGAGAGGCGACAGTGTATTGGAAAACTGTCACTTTGTTGCTTAGCAGGACGTGCGTGTCCCTTTAAGTAAGTGATGATATTGGATTATGTTGCGAAGCTCCCAGAGAGAAAGGAACAACAAAATTTCTTTGTATCATATCACTATGAACATTGAGAGCATATTGGCTTGTGCAAACTTGTGCTAGTTTCTAGGGATTTGAATTAATTATTTTTTCATAAGAATAAAAACTTAAAAGACGGTTTGTTAAAAAAAAATCTTCCGAAGCATATTCTCGAAAGTGTTATACACGCTTTGGAAATGAAACTATATTTCGGATCTAAATCACGTATGTATGGTCGCTCAGCCGTGATCATGGGAGCTGTAAAGGGCCCGAAATGGTTTATTTGAAAAAAGAATTATATGCGGTTTACAAACAATCGCGAAAACCTAAGAACTCGTTATTTACGCTGTTGTAAATTTCCTTTTTCTTGTTACTTTTATATCCTGCAATCCCTTCGAGAGCTTCAAGACGGAAAAGAACGGACTTCTAAACAACCACAACATTTATTTTATTAAATTATATTGTATCTAGTAATTACAGAAAGAACGACATCCGAAGACATTAAATGCAACGAGCGATTTATTTTATAATGCCAGGTTCTCTTGTGCGAGCATCCTATTGCTGAAAGTTTGTTTGTACAACGATACGGCTTGACTTACATTATTCGAAGAAACTGAAATTTAGGCCCTTACCATTACAAGACAGATTAATGGTACCTACGTAACGGAAAACGTAATATACCTATTATATAATATACTATTTAAAATCATACCCTTAGTGTAATAAGGCCACATCTGCAAAATTACAACTTTTCGGGGGATATGCTTAAAGATTATACCGACGAAATTAGTCGGTAACTTTTAAGCTTAAATGCTAACTTTGTTCCATGTAGTTGATTTTATTTTGTGACTTTTATCTGTTAAAGGCACTTGACGAATGATCACATGTGACTCCAAGGGCATGAAATTTCCTATCTTTATAATAGTAACTAATCTACAATTTCAAAAACTGTCCAAACCCAAATTCAAAGACAATTAACCCAAAAATCGATAAAAGAAAGTGACACCAACAAAAATAAAGTCGGCTACTCGCATTCCTTACGTAACAAAGGACGCATTTCCTTGACTCCTACATTCTAGTCACGGAGGGTGAAAGACGTGCAAAACGGATGTGATGTCCCGTGTCTTGGGTACTTAATATGGCCCTCTACTGTCATCCGGAATGATAATTCTGTATGGACGTTAAGAGGGCCGTTGTAAGGAAGGTTTTCGATTCACCTTTTTGAGTATACTTACACTTTTATTAGAGCCTCGTGTGCTTGTATAATAAGGTAGGTAGGATAAGGTCCAGTCGGAAACAAGGCCCATTATTCAAAACTATTAATTATTATTATTACAAAAGAGGTCCTTGAAAAGGTCAAAAAGGCAATAGGACCTTAATAGCACTTTATCAAATTCTATATCAAAAATGTGTATTTTGAGCGAAGTGTTTTTTGTTTCTTAGTTAATTCTCTATCAGATATTACCTAAGATTTCCCACCTATACAGTTGCAATGGTCTTCAGGAGGCGATTGGTAGTGAAACCGAAACTTTATGTGGCACGGTCATAAAACTGTCTACGCTGATGTGCATCAGAGAACAGGGATGAGGCACTGCAGAAACCTCAGGGGGTTGTGATACGGCACGCGCAAAGTATTCAGGGAATGCTGCTAACAAATCCACTAAAAATCAGCGTCATAGCCCTTGCAGTGTGACGACACCAAGCTGATCAGATGACGGATTCCGTAACAGCACAGCACGCACACTTTGTGGCTTATCACTTAATTATTTATTGTTACAGTTATTTCCTTCTCGTTTTGCCAATTGTTATTTCTTTTATTTTTGTTTTTTTTTTATTTCATGTTACAACTATGTATTGTAATTGTTAAATGTATGTGTGGGTAAAGGTATTTCTATAGCTCGCCCACAGACCGCCAGCACCTACAGCGGTATGCAGGCGAGAGACCATGTTTCCTCTCACGGATAGTGCGCTCTGCTCGCGTTCCATGTGCACATCATCCTTGAGACCGTTGGTAGCATAGTGGCCGAAGGCTTAATTTGCAATACTGCGGAATTAATTTTTAGTAAATTGTGAGTACTAGATACGAGCCAAAAAATTTGTGGCTATTCCCGCAGCTACCGTATCATAATATTTAGCTAGTATGTACTATGTACGTAAGCAATTGAGATACGTTCATTGTGCTATGCGCTATTTGTAATATTATGTGTACCCGAGTACGGCTCTGTAACTAAGCAGATTTAAACAGCTGATAAAATGGAACACAGACGTAGCATGAAATTAAGTAATGAGTTAGGTTGCTTAATAAAAATTTAAGAAAATATCGCTGAAGAGAACGCACTAGGTATATTCTTGCTTAGTATGAAATTGCCGTTCGGTATAGAAGAATTACTAATGAAAACAAAGGTTTATTTAAAAACTAACGCAAAGACCCGACGAGAGGCACTGTCATCACCCGTCACCTTGAGACATAAACTTGACCAGTCTCATGTGCCTGTAGTTACAACAGCACCTTTAGTGCCCAGTTACACGACGCGAAAGTTTTCGCGAGGCCGCCGCGCGGCGACCGGCCAGTTACCACGCTTTCACGTACATTAATGGCGAATCTGAATTCTATTTACTAGGCAACAACATTTCAATTCCTCTGAATAAAACAACCGCGCGGCCTCCGCGTAGACCTGGCTTGTCTTTACAAGCCAGCCTCGCCCGCGCGCCCGAGATGTTCATTTAAGTTAAAACGTAAAAGCTAAGTAGATAGAACCTGCCTTACCATGACAGTTAGATGCACGCGGTCGCTGCGCGGCAGCAACGCAGTAAGCGAGAACAATGAAATTCGTGTCAAATAAATGCGCCCTTACCACAGACCACATATTCGGTGGCCCTTACCCTTCAAAATGTAACGCAGTAATGCTTACATTACAGCTTGGCGGCAGAAGGGTCACTAAATTCTTCCAATATCTTCTTGCAAAATTCTCAACTCGTCCAAGACATGGTGAACTATACCTAGATACCCTATGTAAGTAATTCATGCTCATCATCGAGAAGTACTTGGACAAGTCGATTAACGTTAGTCCAGGAGTGCCGGAACAAATATTCGATTAGTGTCCGTGTAGTGTGCCCGCAAGTATTTAGGACGATTTCGCTAAGTGCGCTGACTGAATAATGAATGGATATCTATGGATGAACGATTACTGGCGTTATCCTCTCGATTAAAATGTTCAATAGGCCTTATTTGTGTGGCCGAGAGTTTTGAGAACCAAATGAAGGCCTCATCATTTATTGTAAAATAGGAAAAGGAAGAAAGGTAAATTTAAGGCGTAAAGACCCAAAAAGGCCTGTATTTTCTACAAATTTTATTATTTACAAGCAGTCAGATTACATGATTTCCAATGGTATAACCGGTCAGAATTTTACATGAAATCGAGCACGCTCGCTTCGGAAATTTAGTAGAGAGTGGCGACGGAAAGAGTGACGAGGACAAGGAATTAAAGAACGATTCGAAATTTCAATATAGGTGGCCAAGAATCAGAGGGAATCAAAGGAATCAAAGGATGATAAAAAGGTGGGATGACGATGAAGGAGGTTGCATCGTCACGTTGCAATCATGAAATATACATATACTTGAAAACACAGTAGCAAACAAGAAGTTTCTGTATGTGCTAGGTATTAGCAATGAGAATGGATGAAAAAGATTAGACTTAGAGTATGCAAAAGTCGCAGTAGAGCTCCTAGTGAACGAGTTCGTCCAGGGAAGTAGGTACTGCCACTTTACCTTTTTTATATAACATCACGTGACGGGACGAATAAGTCGTGCGCCTGATGGTATTCCACACACTTGTCCATAATAGTTACAGTGCCAATCAGGGCTTTATATTTCAAAGATCTGACGGGCACTACTACTGCCCCGTCACCCTGAGGCATAAGTTGACAAGTTCCATGTGCTTGTAATTTCACCAGCACCTATTTCTGCCGCGAAGCTGTAAATGTGAGTATTATTGCGTTCCGGTTTTGAAGCGCAAGGTGATGATGAAACTACAGGCACGTGGGACTTGTCAACTTCATGTCTCAGGGTGACGGACGCAGCGGCAGTGCCCCTGAAGCCTTTGGGATTTAAAGCTCTGAGTGACACTGCAGCTAGCTTATAAGTAGGCGTGTTGTTTACTACCAGAAGCACGAATTCGTCCCATCACTTCTTTTTTTTTAAATGAAATGATTTGCTTGGCCACTACCTAACCCTGGATCAAAGATAGGATCTACGATGGAACGAGCTTGCCCAGAAGATGCCCATTCAGTCGCACTTTAAAAATACCCGGGTCGTATGAATTCAGAAATACAGACGCTGGCAGGGAATTCCATTCCCGGGCTGTGCGCATAACAAAAGATGATGAAAAGCTAAGCGCTTACAATAGTACAACTGAAGGGAATATCGACCAAGTAAGGATGATATCCCGCCGTACGTCTGGATATCCAATGGTAAAAGGGGGCGGGCAGGATGAGCTGATGGAGCTCATGGGCACACACACCGAAACATATTCTATAAAAAAAGGACCGCCTTGGTATCATAAAAAGGAAGTAGTGCGCCTGTCTCACGCCAGTATCGTAGAAGGCGAAAATCTCTTGGCTTGATAACCGCTGCTGATTCGAGGACAATGGGGCTTCCTTAGTTCCCCTACTTTATTTTGGGTGATAATGTGCTCTCTATATAGATACATTCACTTATGTCGCGCTATCTTCCCGACATCATCCACCCATCTGTTATCCATATCATGTAATATGTATGTACTTAGTTACATGCAAATGGTCCAACTGCTAAACAATGTGGGCTTCTTGCCAATATTTGTTTTTATAAACTCCTGACGCAAACAGAGTTTATCTGCCTCCATGGCCGAACGGTTACCATGCCGGACTGCTACACAGAGGTCCCAGGTTCAATTCGAAATATTTGTATGGCCTACATTTATTTCTCTTGTGACTTTGGGCAAAATTTGTGGTTGTCTATGTGTGTGTCAATGGCACCCGCGACACAGTTTCTCTAGTGCGGAGCTATATTGAGTGTGTGCGTTAAAAAAAACATTCCTGCTACATTACCTGATTTTGAAGCAGGAATTATTTTTCCTCTCTCAATGTTGGTAATGCAATTGGATGCTTATGTACGCATAACAAGGTGAAAAGTAATACCACACTCAAAACCTTTATTTAAGTAGGGGATAGGGGGGCAAGATGGGACACTTAACGTTTGAAGCTCAATAAAACTGACAATGATGTTTCTATATAAACTTATTTATTTTAATAATCACCTTTATGAATCAGTCTTCAATAGTTAAGCCTTTTTGGGTACATTTGTAACTTAATTAACACGTAAAAAATCGTAAACCAGAAAAAGTAACATCACCCCATCTTGCGCCGTCTGTGGGGTAAGATGGGGTACCCTTAAAGGCCAAGATGGGGTGTAAAACAACGACTATAATTTAATAATTAGTTAATAGTCAGTAACCTGACAAAACTCGCATGTGAACGTAGCCTCTTCATCTTCTATTTTCTTCTATGTCTCACTGTTGTAAACGGGTCTTTCTCATTTCCCTCCTTGTTGCGTGTGTATGTAAACTTGAACTACATAAATGAAGTGTAGGAAGTTCGATTTCTATTGTTTTGTTTTTAAATAACATTCTGAGATAACTAAGTAACTTGCATTCAAGAAACGACAGCGCCACAAAGTTACCTGAACAGTCGAGTCATCCATTATAGATAAGGTAATGTTAAATCAAATGCTTAACCATGAATTTTAACAGCCGCAAATGTAAATTGGTGTTGAATTTTCTGAATGGAGAGCAGTCAATGAAAGTGTAGAACGGTGTCAGGTAGATCATTAAGGTGCGATGGCTATGGTGCTCAAATAGTAACAAAACGCACACGAGCTCATGGCCCAGATTAACCGAGTGACCGTGACACCCCTAGGGCTGGCATCATAAGCATAATATGGAAAACACCATCCATATTTGTCTACAGATATACTGTAGACAAAAAAATAAAAGGAATAAAAGTAAATTAGCTGTTCCTGACAGTCGTCCTCATAAGGTCTCAAATTCATTTAAGGGGCAATACGCTTCTGCATTAAAATTCATGTTGATATTCAAAATTTACCATTTACGGGGTTTAAAACTATGATAAGACAAAACTTTATACTAAAGGAAATTTTACAGCTTCTGCGTACTTGGATGACAAAAATTCGTGGTAGTGACCCGTTAACTCTTGCAGATAGTCTCGAATTAAGATGTTTAAATGAAATATTGTACCTAATGATAGGTAGGTAGCTATATTTACAAAGAGCAATCCCTAGAGTTTTTTGGTCAGGGGAATCTGCCTCACGAATGAGCAGTAGAGTTTAATCAGCATGGCGATTTCAAGTGTAATTTGCTTACTTATGAAATAAAGATCATTTGACTTTGACTTTTACTTCCATTGTTTACTTCCTTAATTTTTTTTTCCAACCTCTAAGGCTCAACTCACACTGGTGCAGAGACGAAGCGTCGTCCTGTTTTTCAACTACATCGCGCGTCATCGCGCGGCGACTCTCGCATTAATATTCATCATTTCATTTTTTTTTTTTTTCATTTTAATGCACACACTCATAGCCCCGCACTACGGAAACCCAGTATCGCGGCTGCCATGGACACTTAAATAGGTAGACAATCACAAATTACCTACACCCAAACTCAGGAGATAAATAAATGTGGCCATACAAATATTTCTCCCCGCCCGGGAATCGAACCGGGGACCTCTACATGGCAGTCCAGCATGGTAACCGTTCAACCACGAAGGCAGATTCATTCAGAAGCACAGCAGATAGAGCAATAACAACGATCGTTAAAAATCGTGAAAATCCATAGACAAGTTAAATAAGCGTAAAAATGAAGCGTAAGCGTAAGAATGATTCTATTCTAGTATTAATTAATAATAAATTGAACTTAATAAAAATTCATTCAATAAAATAATTTGTAAAACTTAATGCAGTAAATTGGAATGTTTTCTTTGTAAAATTAAAAATAAGGTATCTAATTAACAACTATTGTAACTATAGTAAAAAAATAGGGTGGTTTGCATCAATATTAGACATAACTGGTTGAAGACTGTACCACCTCAGTCAACCGTGACCATGGGACCTGTAGAGGGCCCGAAACGTCGGTTTGTTTGAAAAAACAAATATACGCGATTTAAATCCGGAAAAATAGTTTCATTTCCTATGTGTAACAATCGCGAAAACCTAAGAACTCGATATTATTTTAGTTCTTCGACGAATTAAAATTATTTAATAAACACAATTTGTTATCATTGTCAATTTAATGCAACAATAATAAGAATAGAATATACCAGCGAATTTATATTATATAATTAAGTAAGTACGACAAATCGCGTAGTCGAACTTATCATTATCTTTTTTTTTATCGAAAAATTAAGTTATGTGCACCACAGTCCATCGTAAAACTCGAATTTCAGAACCTTTTCCACGCTAGCGTGTAAAAAACGCTTTCGCGCGCAGTATTCTAATGAGAAAGCAAACCTTTCCGAGCTAGTGAGATGAAAAAAATTATATATTTTAAAGTACGCTATATACATAATACAGGTATTTTTTACAAATGCGATAGCATTCCCTGGACAGCGTCAAAACCTTCCAATTCAATTCCTTCCGAGTCCCCTACCGCTTCCCCATGCATTCTTCAGCGCCCACTGAGGGGCGGTAGGGACTACTTTGGGAAACTATGTTCTTAATTTAATAATATACTTTGATTCTTTTAAAGGTTTTAGTTTACTCCAGCTCCGGTAGAATGCTGACGCTGACAAAATAAAGAGATTCCCTTTTCACCATAAAAGGACAATGCTTTTCACTATTTAGGTACATAACCCTGAAAATGTATCACTAGTCATAATTATTACTGTAACAATCTCGTACTACCGTAACTTTCTGTATTACGTGATTTCTGTCCGTTATCCGAAGGTTACTTGGAATAATGATACTACAAATATTTATTCAATCATCATCAACCCATTATGGATCCCACTGCCGTGCACGGGTCTATAGTCTGTCTTTTTCGAAGACGAAGCAAAATGACATTTGAAGGGTTGCCAGTTTTCATAAAATTTTAAATAGTTATGTAGTTATTGTCGATAGTTATTTAAATAGATTATGAAAGAAGATAAAATTTTACCAAAAATAACTAAATTGTGAACGTTACGATGATTACTAATTACGTTATTGCCTTCTTTTTTATTTAGACAGTTGGCCTACTAGTATCAATTTTTATTCACATATATTTTAACAAGACTAGCAGAATTTGATTAATGAATTAAAATGAAAAACTTTAAAATATGTCTCCTCTTTGTATTTTTCATAAACAGTTCTGAATACTGTGTATGTATGTATGAGCTTACAAAAATTGACAATTCAAATGAACTTATGCTCAGTCATTGGATGAATAATGGGTTGAAGATGATTCAAATGAAACACGTTCGGCAATTTATTCCATAAGCGTGAACAATATTTAGTCGATAATCAATAGAATATTTACCGACTGCAATCACTAGCTGCTCGCAAGCGGGCAACACTTTTGCGCAATGAACTGTCATTTTATTTCGTTTTCAAAAAAGACAAATTATACTATTGGCTTGTGCCTGCTCGGTCTTTAGAGGGAACGATCCCAATTAGTTCGTTCGGATAAATAAACTAATTCTGTCTTTTAGTTCAAGTGGGATCTGGGAATAGGAACCGTTTCGGCCTTTGATGGATACGGAATAAAATTATCCGTACGAACGATTTGTACATTTAAATAGGAATGTTTTATTGTTTTCCCTCTTTACTATTTTATTAGTACGAGGGGACGTCCAAAAGTCCGCGGAATGGAGGGGTTGTAAATAATATAAAACAATAAGGCTATTTTTCCTTTTCAATATAATTACCTTTGAGCTCAATACATTTTTTAGATCTCGAAATTAGCTTTTCTATGCCATCGAAAAAATATTTTTTCTCTGTGCTCTCAAAATGAGCTAAAATTGCTGCCTTAACCTCTTCATCGCCGCGAAATTTTTTCCCACGTAATTCTTTTTTTAAATTTGGGAATAAATATTAATCGCTGGGGGCTAGGTCCGGGCTGTAAGGTGGGTGGGTCAGCGATTGAAAGCCACACTTGTGTAGAGCAGCCATCGCAACATTGCTCTTGTGAACCGGTGCGTCGTTGTCTTGCAAAAGCAACACACCCTTTGTCCATTTTCCCCGCCTTTTTTCTTTGACAGCTTCCTTCAGTCTCTCTAATATTCTTGCGCAATATTCTCCCGTTATATTGACCCCCTTTTCTTTGTAGTCAACCAATAAAATTCTTTCACAATCTCAAAAAACCGTAGCCATGATTTTTCCAGCCGATTCCGACACCTTAAACTTCTTAGGGGGTGGTGTACCCTTTTTATGCCATACAAAACTGGGGTAGGTTCTGCGCCACACAGCTCCAAGAAGTGCTTTGATGCATCGATTCTTTGTTGCTTTTGAGGCGGCGTGAGCATTCTCGGCACCCATCTTGCACTGACTTTCGTCATGCCAAGATGATCGTGTAGGATCCTCAAAATGGTAGTATCTGATACTCCTACTAATGCAGACAGCTGTTTCTTCTTCAGACGGGCATCTTCCAATATAAATTTTTCGATTTTTTCAACATTGTCTGATGTGGTGGCCTCAACTGGCCGTCCTGGGCGAGGATCGCCTTCAATTGATTCTCTGCCATGTTTGAAAAGACCGTGCCACTTGTAAATCATTGTTTTACCAGGGCACTGATCCCCATAAACAGTTTCCATCTCATTCATAATAGTTTGAGGAGGTTTTCCTTGCTTGGTAAGGAATTTGATGACAGCACGAAACTCGATTTGCTCCATATTTGCAGTTTTCTTCCGGATTTAGTTGTTTGTAGGGCGATATCTCGTAAACTAATGAAGTTAAAAGGGTGAAGCTTGATATATATACCCCTAATGAGTATCTGATTAGTACCACATCAAGCAAGCGTAATTAGCGGGCTCCCGCCCCCTCCATTCCGCGGACTTTTGGACCTCCCTTCGTATTTCGATGACACGAGCTGGCAAAGGTTCAGTCGTGCATCTCACTCGAACTTGTACTAAAGGCCTTGATAGTCCATTCGCTTCATCTCGCCTCGCGTCTGTGAACCGAAAGAACTAAAAAGACAGGTGAACTAATAAGATCTCCTCGCATCTGTGGCTCCGCAATAAGGGTCCCATTCCGACTGAACTAAAAAGACCGTGCATAAGGAACTAGTTCGTTTCGGTCAGTGTCATAGTTCTTTTCTTAGTTGATGAACTACTCAAGCCTAGATTATACTTATTCCGCCACCCTGGCCCGGTACGGGTTGGGGACATAACATGGTTGTTAACCTTCTTCGACAGCCGGTTTCATCATTATACTTTCCTTCACTGTTACAGATATCGCAATTACAAAACACTTACAAATGTACGTAACTCATAGTCATAGGTATATAACTGCCACAGGGATTCGAACCATTGACCGCTCATTTGGGAAGCAACAGTTATCCCGCGGCACTTCTTGGCGTGTCGACTCTGACGTTTATATTTGTGAGAACCAGTACTTAGCGACTGAGACAGCATCATCAGTGGCGTTGTGCAGGTCCTCGAGCGTGTAGATGTAGGGACATGCAGATAAGAACAAAAAACTGCAATACCACACATTATAACAAATATTACTTATTATAGATAAACTTATTCAATAAATAAGTGCAATAAAGTACACTCGTAGTTTGATTTGATATGACAACTTTATTAAAACATGATATTCTATATCCAAATACACCAATTAATGAGTAGAGAATAATATGATGTATGTACATGTTTCATACGTGCGGCGCAATATAAGTTTCCGAAATTAATAAGAAAAAAATGCTTTAAATGGTCAGAAATAAATTTATTGTTTCTCAAAATATTCTCCATTAGCGTTAATGCTCTTTTCCATGCGAATGAACCAATTTTGAAAACATTTATGCCACTCCTGCGTGACAATCTCTGAAACATATTTTTCTCTCTTCGACTCATATGACCGCGTAAGAAATTAAGAACCAGTAATTTTTGGAAATAAATAAAAGTCACAAGGTGCAGGTCGGAACAGTACCTTCAAAAATTCATTTGTCTGTCTGACCGTGTGAGAACTGGCATTATCGTGGTGCAAGATGATACGAACGGCGTTTACAGTTATTTTTACGGAGTTTGTCAATAACTTCCGGCAAACAAATGGTCATGTACTAATCACTATTCACGATACAACGATTCTCCAAAGCAATAGTAGCCACGTGTCCAGTTTTATTAAAAAAAGAAGCAATCATCCGCTAAGAGGCACTTTGTACGCGCGCCACTTTGGTTGGTTTCGGCTCATCTCGAAAGACCCATACGCTCGATTGCTGCTGTTTTGGGATCGTAAATATAAATCCATGTTTCGTCACCAGTTACTATGTCCCACACCAAATTTGACACCCCTTCGTTGAATCTGGTACGCATGACATTGCACCAAGTGACACGATCCGTTTTTTGAGCCAAAGTCAAATTTCGTGGGATCCACCGAGAGCACAGCTTTTTCACACCCAAATGTTTGTGTAGTATTGATTGTATTTGACTCATGCCTATGCCTAAAAATGCCCGAATCTCATGGTATATCACATGCCTGTCTGTTTTGATCATACGGCGGACAGCATCGATGTTTTTGTTGTTCACAGCAGTGGACGGGCGACCATCACGAAATTCGTACTCCGCTGAGCTGTTAAATTACACTTAAAGTCATAGCAAAACATACTACGAAAATTTTCACGAGGTAAATCCATGGTGATGTAGACAACCGATTTCTAAAATGACGCCGCAATGTAAAAACAAGTGACAGTCAGATGGAACAAACTGTATTCTACAGCCAAAGTTCCAATTTCAAATGTTGTAATTACTTTTTAAATATTGTTTGTGTAAGTGGCCAGTTCCGGAAACTCACAGTGCGCCCTATGTAGATATTAAGACTGGTTATTAAAATTACCCATAAACTCACACTGAATTAATTATCCATTAGCTTGTACACAGATCTGGCAAATGCACCTGTTTGTGAAAAGCTTGCAAGCTGCACACATGTATTCTGTTGTGCAATCTGTTCACATGCCGCTGTACAAATAGTAAACAAGGTACCATGTTAATAATCATAATAATAATAACCTCTAAATGCTGTACAACTTGCTATATACTTATTTTACATGGTTGCAACACTGAAATTTGTGGTAAAGGTACCTCACAAATGTAACATTAGCGATAAGTTACATTAAGGGCCCAAAATAATGGCACCAATGTAGATGTTATATCAAATAAGTCAACAGTCAGTAAAAAAGATTACAAAAAAAATGTATTTACAATTTTGCAACACAGTGAATGTACAAACCTCCTTGTCAAACTCTACACTACATTACATCATACATGTTGAAGCAAGTGCAGCAGTATACCTGTATTTTTATTGAACTAGCCTTATAATTCACAACAGCATTACATTCTTATTAATAATGTAGTTCTGATCAACGTTTAATATCACGATCAAACACTGAAAAGACTCGGCAAGGCTGTGAGCACTTCCAAGTAAATTCACATTAAATCAGTTTTGCAATTCACAAGCCTTGCCCACTTAACTAGGAAATATCCTCATGCTGTCAGGATGGATCATCATCAGAATCCAAATCCGAGGAATCATCAGACGAATCACTGCTTGAATCTGTTGAATCACTTTCATCATCACTCTCATCAAAATATGGGCCATTTGGTTTTCTTAACCCTGGGAGTAATGACATAGAGGCCATTTTTACAGCCATTTCGTTCTCCATTATTTCTGCTTCCTCTTGCTGGACCATCTCAGCAGCTGCTTCTAATTCGTCCAACTCTAAATCTAAATCTCTCTTTGTAATTTCCATATTTGCAATATTATTATACAATTGGTCCAATTCCTCACTCCTGCATTTTTGTAGAAATACTAAATAATCTTTTATGTATAATTGATTTAAGATGTAACGGGCGTCATTACTAGTATTAAACATTTGGTGAATGTCAATAACGCATTTGATTACAAATTTCTTCCCTTTCCGGAACAAAGAGACTAGATCTTCCTTCACTTTATTGCAAAGTTCAAAATTTCTAAATATTGGATATATTAAAGCTCTTCGGTAACAAGCTAGAAGCGTTTGTTTCACATCTTTAAAAACGCAGAACCAACTAAGTGTTGACGACAGTTTGTTTATTGTCCAGCTGGATTCAACCGTACTCTCATTCAATGTTGTTCTTTTATCATAACAATAACCATACAAAATGTCAACAAGACCAAGCAATACTTGTGTGTGTTCACTTTTACTTAGAATATAATGTTTATTTGGCAATTCTTTTAACAAACAGACTTCCTCATCAGTGAAGTCAACATCCTTGTTAAAATCTGGGCTGTCCCAGTTAGGCTTAGATGTTAAATAAGGAGATATGAGCTCGTCGTCGTAAAAATCAGCTAAATAATGATCTGTTGAAAATTTATGATCTTCATGCTCAATTCGTAATTTATTTCTTTCATTTACTGCAACCTTCTCTGGGACTCTGAGTTCAAAGATCTGTGGGAACTCACTGCCAATGTCCTGAAACTCATTGGAGATTTTATTTGCAAAGCCATAAGAAAATTTGTTGCAGCTTTCGTCATTATCACCGTCCTTGCCATCATCACCTACAGTAATGCCATCCTCTTCTAACATTTCTACTAAATTTGGATTAACATCAGGAATGTCCCGCGGTGCTAAAAGACTGGTTATCATATCCAAATTATGGAAATGTTCTCCAGGAATCTCTTTGTCAAAGGTTAAGTTAAAGTCACCGGTATCACACGTATAGGACCCTTTAGACTTGTCATTCTCGACTATTCTTCCAGGGAGGCGCAGCCGCAGGAAATATGGACTAGACACAAAAAGAAAATTTTCACCATCTATATCGATTTCGGTCTCACCAACATTGGTGTATGGTGCATGTACAGTGATGCAGACATGGTTCTCATCTTGACTCAATTTGAATCGCGGAGTCAGCATTTTTAATATATGACTATAGCTGACACGTTACATAACACAAATCAAGACTTCCATAACACAAATTATTCAGAAAATGACTTGAAATACGGGACGAAACATAATGATCGATTCTTTACACTGGGTCTACTGCGCTTATTTCTTTTAATTTTTAATGCATTTCATTAATGGTACAAAATAAACGCTATACACATTGATTCTTTTTTACATTTAACGTAGTCTTCTGATTTCAAAAAAAACGAGGTGTCACTAATTGCGCTTTTTTGCAGATAACCAGTTCAATATGCACTGAAAAAAAGTAGCAGTTGGATTGACTCGGGATTCCTTAGAACGGGCCGATACGGGTATTTTAGTTCGAGATTCGTATAATTTCGCATTTTAATCTTCGATTAAGGCACAATAGCACTATCCTATTCCACTTTAAACTAGATTTCACAAAATAATTTAAAGTCAAAATAAAAACGACACTTTTCCCTCCAAAAGGTCCAGAGCGAATCAAAATACTAGAAAACAAAATGCATATTTTTCTACCTTCTGAGGAGAAAAAAATGTGTTTTGACTTACAAATAAAGTTTTCCGAGTTAGTTTTCTCACAAATTAATTTTTAATAATAATTATTTTTTTAAGTATTAATACGTTTTTTATGTTTCTTAATCCGTTGCTGCTTGTTTAAGTTGATGGCTATAGCCACCCAATGCTCAACAAATAAATAATAATACTACGTTTTGAGTTTTGTAGCTGCATTTGAATACGTGTCTCTGCTCTTAGCGTAGTAAAAACTATTAAAAGATAAATTACCCCCATGCCAAGAACTTGAAAGAAATGTTGAAAATAGTCAGGAGCTTCCTGTTTAAAAATAACTTACTTGTTTCCACAAACATTATTGTTGTCATAGATAGAAGACTGCGTGGGCCGGCAACCGGGTAAATTCAATGTAGGCGTTTTACTTTCACTTTGTGATCTTTGTACGAGAATGAGGATTTAGTTGAATATTATTTTAATTGAAACTGGTACAAAACCGCTATCTAATAAAAAATCTTGCAATAGATCGGTCTAAACAAATAACTGCGTTTTGCAAATGCAAAAGTTTGCAATATAATGTACTACTACGTCAAAAACATTATTTGACTGATTGACATTCCTCCGTCATCGGGTCGGGATCACAGACTATTAGAGGTTGAAAATTCGCGAAAGGAAACAAATTTTGTTGATGTTCAATAATTTTAATGATAGGTTAATCTTATTTATTGCGTTTTTCTAAGTAATTACATAGCTAAAGTGGACCATGCCTGGTGGTCGAAAACGCTGGAATATACATGGTAAGTACCTAACATAATAAGAGAAATTGCTAAATATTCATGAGATTTTTATTAATAAATGGTTATATTATAAAGTTTAGTTACTATTTTTTCTTATTTCGTTGTGCATTGTACCTCAGTCAACAAACACGTGTTGTGTTCCATGCGACTTTTTGTTTCTTGACCTTGTGCTTAATCCCTATCATTATGCACCACTTGCACGT
Source organism: Hyposmocoma kahamanoa (assembly GCF_003589595.1). Lineage (NCBI taxonomy): Eukaryota > Metazoa > Arthropoda > Insecta > Lepidoptera > Cosmopterigidae > Hyposmocoma > Hyposmocoma kahamanoa. Next base: position 6,171,745 of record NW_020653900.1, on the reverse strand, counting down.
AAACGAATATTGATATTTATATAGACAGGTAAAATTGAGAATGACGAAAACATTTTAAACATTGCGATTTTGAAGACTAACTATCTAATATAAATTTACTTTGATCACTATATTAAATTGCAAGGGAGTTAACATAGTCTGCCTATGTTAATAACTATACAGTTTTATAAAATAATTTATGGCATAGAGTATCCTCTAATTAATTATGTAATAACGTAAGTTTGTATTCTTTGCAATAGATTGAACCAATTTTTTCTTCATTTTAATGCTTCCTGTTAAAGTTAAGGGTAAGTTAGGCCTTTATGTAATTTTACAACTAGCTAACAATACATAAATTATGTATAAACTCAAAATTGCTTTAAATTAGTTGTTAATGTTCAAGTCATAAATAAAGTGAAGGTTTAGTATCATGTGGTATAATATCCAATGGAATATTTTATTGTCATACAATTTTTGGAATGCACTAATTTTAGCTTAAATGCTCACTGCAAAGCAAAAAATTTAAGATATTATTTTTGACTTCCATTTTCAATTCTAAATTCTTAAAACAGACTATTTTAGTATATTCAACACATACCATATCAAATTGCCACAATACACTAAAAACAGCCCTAGAAATACGGTATCTACAAATTTTGAAAATGCATTGATTTAATAAAATGTTTTTGATGAACTTTGTACTAACATTCGCTAATTGCAGAACTACAAAAACATCCCGTATCTTTCAAATTCAAGGCAGATTTTCCTATGTATTGACAAATATGACTCATCACAGCCAACCTTGTCTGTACGACATCCTTTTCCCAGATGGTCCGCAAGGTTCCCTTCGGAGACTACGCAATCAGCTTGCAGAAGACGGTTGTGCAGAATCACAAGTTGTATTAGCTAAACAGCTCTTGGAAGAAAAGTGTGGTATGCATAATTAGTCAGTTTCAAAAAATGTAACATTTTATTATACATATCTTTTCAAACCAAAAATGCTCCCCACCTTGCTTTGGCAGACAATGAGCCCAAACATACAATGCGTGATATTATCTTACCATGTTTCAAATGTCCAATTAGAGATTACTATTTTCTGTACTTGATTCCTCTGTCTGATTAGAGGAAGTTTACTCAATGTTCTTTAGGAGAACCAAAAGAATAGGTACCAGTTCTACAGAATCACTGGATTTCTATGAGTATTAGGTTCACTTACTCCCAATTTCATAATTTTGTAATATTTTCTATAATCTATAATTTATTGTCTTATACTTTCTTTTTTTATGAAATAGAACAAATACTGGCAACTACAAATGCAACAGAATTTTTATTTACTGAATATTGTTCTCCGATTGGTCAATTTGAATTTGGTGATGAATTTGTTTATTATTTTTTTATTTGCCAGCAGGCGGGTATATATATAATTGTGTGTTTTAACAGAATTGGAAGCTGACAAGATCTCAAATTTCAAACAAGCTTTAGAGTGGTTGATATGTGCTACTGAACAGGCGCACCCAGAAGCTAGAACAATGTTGAGGAGGTAAGCATTTATTCAATACACACTGTATGCTCTAAGCTTTCGACATTATGCCATCGTCCACTATTGAAAGGACATGACGGTTATTATTGTACGGACAATGGCACATCACACTACACATTTTTGTTCGAAAATCGCCTCCAGTGCCACGGAATAAGATACGTCAATGTGTAGCTTGATATGCTGGCGTGTGTACATCAGTTCATTTCATTCAGAACATGATTAACTCTTGAATTGAACCTAAAAACAAATTATGCTTTGCCTCATCCTTTTACTCTTGATGATGTAAATCAGCATTTCTCGGCTAATGTCAGCACTCAATGGGCAGGCAAAGCTGATGCTCTCAAAGATGTTCCTTCCTTGTGCCAACAACCATCTGAAAGTTTTATCTTTTCTTTGGTGTCGGAATCCGATATTCGCAAAACAATAATGTCTTTAAAGTCTAAAGCTGTTGGATGTGATGACATTAGTCCACAAATGATAGTCTTTTGTTTAGATAGTGCTCTGCCTATTATTACTCACATTATCAACTCATTCGTCTCATCTGGTACGTTACCTAACAACTGGCGCAGGGCGCACGTGTTGCTTCTTTCTAAGATTAATAACCCCACAACCCTTAAACACTTTCGGCCAATTACTATACTACCCTTCCTTTAAAAAATTCTTGAAGCGATTGTTCATCGCCAACTGTCATCTTTCCTTTTTAGAAACAATATTCGCGACCAGTACCAGTCTGGTTTTCGGCCTGGTCGCAGTACCACGACAGCGTTACTGAAAGTTACAGAGGACATTCGGGAGGGCATGGAGGATTCACGGTTAACGGTATTAGTCCTCATTAATTTTTCTCCGCAACGCATTCAATGCTGTTGACCATGATATCCTCCTTGCTTATCTGCGAAGCTCTCCTACGGAACTGGACTGGTTTTCTTCATATCTTTGAGGGCGTAAGCAAGCGGTTCGTGCCAAGGACTCCATGTCTAATTGCTCAGACCTTTAGGCAGGTGTCCCCCAAGGTTGAATTCTTTCTCCTCTATTGTTCTCCGTTTTCATCAATTTAATTTCTCCTATCTTCCACAATTCTCACCATCTGTATGCAGATGATCTGAGGCGTATCGCGTAAGTTGTAAGTAAAGTAAGTCGATTGGTCGACTAAGTTTGGCATCAGTGTCACCCCAAGTAAGTGCCAAGGTATTGTCGTGGGTTAATTCTCATGCTTTGACTAGGTTGTACATGAGCTCTGTCGCGCCTCTTTTTTATAATGGTACACCTATTGTATTCGCACCGCATGTTGTGAATCTGGGACTACACATTGATAGTACTTTAAGCTGGAAACCCCAGATTGACTGCATTAGTCAGAAAATCATTGGTACCTTAAGATCGTTCTACCAATTTAAACACTTTCTTCCCGTCTCGACAAAAATCCTCTTAGTACAGGCCACTATTTTTCCTATTCTTGATTACGCTGATATCACCCAGGAACTTCTCAACAAATTGAATCGCTTGCTCAATACTTGTATTCGTTTTATTTATGGACTTCGAAAATTTGATCACGTGTCCGCATGTCGCAATGAGCTGAAGTGGCTAACGATTCGCCTACGTCTTGATTTGAGAATACTTTCCACTCTTTACTCTATCATTAATGATAAATGTGCACCTGGATATTTGAAATGGAAATTTCAATATTTGGGTGCATCCCATAATCGCAATCTTCGCTCAGACACAAATTAACTCTTTTAATTCCTTCTTACCGTACTGGTTTTCTTTCTAACTCATTTTAGCTCACTATTTAGCACTAAAAATGTACTCACTTTATTCTAGTATTTATTATTATTATTTATATTGTTTAATTATTTATTATTAGTTCTCTTCTGCAAAAACTGGTAATAAAATACGACGACCTCTGTGATCGAGTGGCTTGCACACAGGTTTTCATGTTGTCGCCATCTCTGTGGTCCTGGGTTCGATCGCCGGCCGGGTCAATGTAAAAAACAATGTTTTCTACATTGTCTCTGATCTGGACGTTTGTGGCACCGTCGTTGTTTTCGATTTTTAACAGTCTTCAAAAAAAGGAGGAGGCTCTCAATTCGACTGTATGTTTTTTTTGTATGTATGTTACGAGATAACTCCGGTATTTGTGATTTTTTTGCTGGAAAGAGGGGTACCTCCATAGTTTTCCCATTTTATTTTGAAGAACGTTCACGCATGAAGATTCATTTTTATAAATAGCGCCTAAATTTTAGTATTATGAGCAATTATTTTAATGGTTGATTTTGCTATTCTTTAATTCAAGGCGTTTTTCTCTCTCAATATACTTTGGGTAGTGAGAACCGATTTTTATTAACTCCTGTGTCAAGTCCCGCATAGTGGCGAACTAGGGGATGAATCCGGGTTTGCGCACTTTCTGGTAACCGATTTCAATAAAACTTGGTAATTATAAGTAATTCCACGTACATTTGAGATCGATTTTTTTAGTACTCTGTACTGAGATTATGAATTGTAGTATTGTGACATTGATATTTTGAAATAAATTATTCTATCCTATTCTGTTCTATGTCTGATGCGCTTTCCTTTATTTTCCATCCTCTAAGCTGATGCGTCAGGCTTTTTACTTTGAAGCTTAAAAAATCGTTTAAAAAAAAGTTTAAGCGCATAGACTTTTATGTTAAAAAAAGTTTGCAACGTTGTGTTGATAGCGAAAAGCAAGAGTAGACCACTGTAGTAGTGTAGGAGTAGACAACAGTAGAACACATAGGTTTTAAGTTAAGTAGTTTATTTGTAAAACACGAGTTTTATTTATAAAATTATTATTCACATTGATGAATTAATTTGTTTAGGAAATATAAATGGCGGGACTTTAAACTTATGCACGTTGTAAAAAATGAAATTGTTGAGTATAGAATTGTTCAACGCTTACGCTTAAAATAAAAAGCGTGTTTATATGCTTATTTTAAAAAGCAAATCTTTTTTAAGTGCTTTTCGTTTAAACGCCCACCTCTAGTTACGATTGTTGAGAATCGTCGGAGAGGTTATTTGCACATTTGAACTTACTACAACCTTTGTTGTCAAATACAGATCTAAGGGTCGAAACACAAAACTGCGAATTAGCGGGATGCGAATTCGCAACTCAGAAAACTGCGATTTCGTGCGGCAAAAGGTAGCAACATGGGTTGCAAAAAGAGTATTGCACTGCTGTTATTATAAGAAAGTATAGGAATAAAACACAAACAAGAATGCGACGTTGCATCGCAGTTTTGTGTTTCGACCCAAAAAGTGTCAGACAGTAGAATAAAAACTTAAAAGTTTATTTATGATACATTTATAATGCTTTTTAACAAGTTATGAAACGAAAGTTATTGGATGTTATTAATGAGTACTTCTGTAGTCCTGTGAGGTAGTATTTTACAAATAACCCTGTATTTGGCTGAACCTTTTATATAGGTATTGACCTACATAAAAGACTTTTATGCTGAATACACAATCTTTTACTCCATACAAAAAACTTGTACAATTTGAAACTGGCCACAAACACGTGTACGTATTTATGTTTAACATACCTATTAAGATTCTTATTGACGTTAAACTTGTCACATATCAAACGTAAGTATTTGGTGACATGTAGGTAAAAATTTATTTCGATAAACCGTGAATATTTTAAGAATCAATTTTGTATTTATTTTGTAAATTGATTGGAGTTCAATCCAATTTGGAATGCACTATCGGATTTCCACATTATGCTAATAACTAGGTAAATACTATTTACATTGTACTTCTTATCACAGTATTAATAAGTACGATTTTCCTAAAAAAGTTAAGCAAGTTCACTATACTGAAGCAAAGATAGATGTGTTCAAACAACTAATAAGAATTACGTAATTTTAGATACCAAAATTAGAGTAGGACCAAATTGAGTAGCGTTCTCCAGCACGGGGCGACTATAGGTACGTGCTACGCACGTGTTTTTGTGGTGATTCGTTAGCATGCTTAATGCTTCAATGTACAGTCGATGCTCTAAGATGCCTTACCCTCTGGCCGACCTTTTTGTTCAAAGAGCCTTCTTAAGCATTCAATGAAAAATGTAATAGGAATTCCAGCTTTTTATTTGTTTGTATGTAAGTAAAAAGTTTCTTAAAACGTTCACAAATCGCACCCCTCATGGAAGAATGCCATAAGTGAAGTTACTTCAAAAATATAACCTACAATCCTCTCCAATTTTTGAACTCTGTCGACTAATTTACAAGAATTAGAGAGGATGTGGGTTATATTTTTCTGTATCTAATGGAGCAATAGTATATATATATATATATAATAAATAAAATGTATTCTTCCATGAATAGTGCATAATGACGCAATAAGGAAATCATACCAAAAGAAGTCATAAAAAAGTTAAGGCATCGACTGTACGAAAATACTCTAATGATTATGAAACAGGCGTTTAGTGTGATGTGATGCTTGCTGAAAAGTGGGCTCCAACATTTATCTTCAAAGTGGAGCGAAGAGGAGTTTTATTTCAGATCAGATTATCTACTGCATTTTTTTTACACGACACCATTAAATTAGTTTAAAATCCAACTTTTTGTCTTACAATGCAGTAAAACTATTTCTGAAAATCTGGAATTTAAAAAATAATTACTTAATATTTGGTGGTTTTAACAACTATAATATGTCGCTCTTTGTAAGTATATTTATACATGTATCTGCTCCTTGTAACTATATTTATACATGTATCTGTATATGTGGAACACTTTTTTCCGACCATTGCTAATAACAATCGAATGAAACTGATATTTCCGTAGATGAACGTAGTAAAAAAATTACAATGTTTCAGAACTTAATGATTTGTTTTTATCGAGAGAAGTTCGTGTTTCGGGCCCGGTATCTTCTGTTTTCATTATGAGTTCGTGTTTTTTAATGTCGACTAACCGATTTTCTGTGTGATCGATCACTTTAAGAGCATCAAAAAGATCAGTTTCAAAGATACGTTTGAATAAATGCATTTTAAGAACCAAATATGTATGAAAAACCTTTTAAATCCATCAAACCTTTTTCATTGGTAAAACTTAATTATATCAGAAATCAGTATCAGCATACGTTATTAGTTCATACCCATGAAGATAATACAAGTAACAAAATTATTGTTTATTGATATTCGTTTAGTAAAATTAAAAAAAAAGCACAAATTTCTCAGACAATAGTAATTGTTACTGTAGGACACTACAAACAGCATGAATTCTTAAATCTCTGTCTTCTGAGGTAATGGATGATAATCGTAATTGTTGGCATTCCATATGAGTGTAAACAACAAACCAGGTTTGAACGTGCTGAGAAAATTTTCATTGTCTTTATTGCAAGACAAACAGTTGTAATAGTGCGGGTTTTAAATTTGCCGAATTTCTAGCTTACCAAATTTTGTAATTAGAACAAGTGAATCAATATTTTAAATTTGTAGTTTTTTATAAAATAATTATAAGTTTTTTATAAAAAAAAACCGATCTCAAGAGTTTGTGGAATTACATCTATTTACCAAGTTTAATGGAAATTGGTTAACGGAAAGTAGGCGAAATTCAATAAACCGGATTCATCCCCGAATTTACCACCCTTAGAGGTGGAATATTTTCTTCAAATTATTATTAGGACCAACACTGAGCTACCCCGTTTCCAACAAAAAAATAATCATCCAAATCGGTTCTCACATGTCGGAGTCATCTCGTAAAGCGCTCTACACATCGCACCCGCCGACCCGGCGACACAGCCCGGCTTGGTGTCGGCGGTCAAATTTCTAAGAATGGTGTAAGGATTTCTAAGAATCGTATAAGAATAGGGGCGTATTTACTCGACACGTTTTTCAACTATAACGCCTAGCGATGCGCGTCGACACGCGACGTTGCTCGCATTAGTGCTCCCTGATCACAGGCGCCTGACGCCTCACTGCGCTCAAGTAACGCGCGACGACACGCGTCAACGCGCGAAGCTGCTCGACTGCAACCAAATGTCGACGCGACTCCATATTTGTATAACACAAACTTGTACCTTAATAATGGGAAAATAGATATAGGCGAAAAACATGACGCGTCGCGACGCTTCGACTCTGAGCCATTGTGAGTTGAGTCTAACTGTCAAGGCAAAATACGCTCTATTTGTTTAGCTTTTACGTTTTAACTTAAATGAGCGTCCCGGGCACGCGAGTGGCTTGAATTTCGTCTACGCGGAGAATCGCGCGGCGGCCAGGCGGTTGTATTATTCAAAGAAATTTAAATGTTGCTCGTTTAACTGGGCGCTAAGGCTAGTGTCGGCGGATGCGGTGTGTAGAGCGCTTTACGTCCACACAAAAAATATAGTCGAAATGAGAATCTCTTTTTGAAGTCGGTTAAAAATGAAAACACAGTAAAGCCCCTGTGAAATGAAATGTTTTTGAATAAGCAATAATAGTGGTTTCTATAATCCGAAAATTATTACTTAGAATATATCCTCTGTTTTCTTGCCAAAGGGGTCATGAACATAGCGAGCATATATTATATGATCGTAAACTTTGGCTGCAGTTTATTTAGGCGAATGAAAATATAAATTTGTGATAAATCTTTAATAAATTTAATTACGATAATAAATAAATTAAAAGATAAAAGATTTACACACATTTCGTGTAAAAGATAGCTAGATTTTTAACCCAAAAATAAAGAAAATAAAGAAATTTATTAACATTCAAATTAATCTGTGTAATGAATCTAAGTCTGAGGGGCGTATTCTAGAACTCTACTCAATGCTCAAGTCAGGATTTGAGTATGGTTTAAAGCACTCGAAATCATACTCAAGTACCTGCCATTAGGGTCGTATTTCCAGTGCTTGTGTTTCCATTGCAATCCTGACTTGAGCATTGAGTAGAGTTCTAGAATACGACCCTAAATCTGCAAGATTGGAAGGAGTTCGAATACAATTTGGGTGCAGTTGGCGCAACAGCATCGCGTTTACCAACTGCACAATTGCCTAGTTAAGACGCCAGCTATACTCGCAGTTGGTGGCAATGCAATCGCAGAGCGACTGTTCCCCAAATGATTTTAGACTGCATTTTGACAGCAATTATTGCAGTTGTAATATAATGAGGATGCAGCTCATGTGACCAGGCACCTACTCCTTTAAGGACGTTATAAATATAATCCAAATTAAATTTAATTATAAATAAAAATCGACCTCAAAAGTTTGTGGAATAACATTCATTTGCCAAGTTTTATCGAAATCGGTTATCGGAAAGAAAAAAATATCCTCGAATTTGCCACCCTTAGAGATAGAATATTTTCTTCAAATTTAAATGGGACCACTACTGAGGTAGGTCCTCTGCAACAAAAGAAGAATCATTGAAATCGGTTCACAAATGTCGGAGTAATCGCGTAAAATACATACAAAAAAGTGCAGTCGAATTTTGAACCTCCTTTTTGAAGTCGGTCAAAAAGAGAAATGTACACATATAATATGATCGGGTGATAATAAAGGGTTGTTCAACAAGAACTTTGTTTTGTAAATCAAAATAATACCATAAATTTAGATGACAATGATTCAAATTTTTATTGTATTAAACAAAAGTAAGGTTTGGCAATTATTAATGAAAAATGATGTCTGATAAATGTCCACCACGACCACAGTTACTCTTTCATCAAAGTTTTTAATCATTTTTTGACAAAATGGTGGGTCTATTTCGTTAATTATATGTATAATATAATTATTGCATAATTTTGAGTAGGCTCCGTATAGACTGTTTTTAGCATAACATCCATAAAAAATAATCCAGCGGTGTTAAATCACATGATCGAGCTGGCCACTTAACGGCGGAATTTCGTGAAATTATGCGATCGGGAAATTTGGTTTGCAATAAATTCATTGTTTCGGTGGCTGTGTTCGTTTTTGTTGAAAAACCCTGTATAAGTTCGCTATATCAAACAAAAAGAAGCTTCTTTGCATGATACCTTTCATGTACCGACTTTTGTGTTAAGATCTTTCTATGTAGACGTATTAGAGATTCTTGCCTGGTATCCAATACGATGACACTAAAGGATCAGGATTTCGAGGACTGGAAGAAGAAGTGGGACAAAGTGCACGATGAGTTACGGAGATCTGTGTAAGATATTTCCCAGCTATAAGTTCGTACGAAAAAAAAAGAAAGTGATAATATAATGACGTCATTGTAGCCTGAACGTACATGTTCAGGCTCCAATGACGACAGAACATCACACATTTAGTTGTGATTACTTCTATTAAAGGTAGTAGCGGACTCACATGACACGTATGTTGTATAGAATATACATCCAATTTAATGACCTATTTACACGCCGTGTAAAGTCATAAGTTGCTATTTTGAGGGTATATACCTCTCACTCTTTGATGATATTTACAATGATAGTCCACTGGTCATGATCTTCCATAATGTGTCATTTTATCACACATATTTATCATCTCCGCGTATTGCGTGACGATATAATTTCACTTTCCAGGGTGTTGGTATTTCCAGGACCCAGAAGATTATTGTATCCATTTGGTATTTAGTTGTATATTGTTTTTTACCAGGTGCATCCGAAGTGGCGTGATAGACGAACATAGCGCGGCGATCGTGCGCGCCAAGTCGTGCCTCGCTGCTAGCCGTCAGGAGACCGTTGCCAGGAAGGCTGCGAGGGACCTCTTTGCCAGGTAACACACCTTCTAAGACTGAATAGGGCAATAAAAGAGAAGCTTATTAAAGAGACGTACTGATAACCGAAGTGGAAATATGTTTGGGCAGCTGATATGTCACGGCAGTTTTCTTCGAAACATCGTACAAGGGAAGATTGAAGGAAAGAGAGGCAAAGAACGACTGGGACGAAGTTTTTTTTTTATGATACCAAATGACGGAACGAACAAGTCGTGCATCTGGTGGTAAGCGACACGCCTGTCCATAACAATTGCAGTGCCACACACAGGGCTTTAAAACACAAAGGGACACTGCCGCTGCGCCCGTCACCCTGAGACATAAGTTGGGATTTGTCATGTGACTGTAATTTCCACAGCACCCTTCCCCTACAAAATTCAGTAATGCTCATTACTGCTTCGCAGTAGAATTAGGTAAGGTGTCAGTACTTCCCTGGATGAACTCTTTCATAAGGAGGTCAACTGCTACGAAATTTTGTTGTCATTTATATCATATAAGGGAAAAAAATTAATGGTCGCATCAGAAAATCAAAGTTAGGGTGCTGATTCAGCTTCATTTATTTCTCAAATATAACATTACAGTATATACAAAGTATAAGAAATTATATTGAGATCGTCAGACAAAAATGAAAATTATAAGAAAAATACACCAAAATTAGAAAATTAACGATTCATTAAATAACATTGTTGTCATTAAATTACATAACAAATATCATTCTCCATCAAGGATCGTCATAAGTTGATAACAATTATACAGAAGTACGTCAATGCAGTAAAAATTTGAATAAAATAGAACATACTCAATATCGATAACATTTTAGGTCCATAAATTCAATTGCAAAGTAAAAAGGATTTTTCAAGAAAAGTATTTTCGGCCGGCGCCTAACTGTTTCGTCAGATGGTTCAAGTCTAAGAGTAGCGGGTAAACGCTCATAGTAAGTAGGTCCGATGACGCGCGGGTTATCTCTGCAAATGCCATGCGTCGGGGGACTATTGCTGAATAAAGATGGTTGGCGAATACTCCACCGACAAGAACCTAGCTCATAAATTTTAAACTCGTGTTCAATGTGCGATCGGAAACGGACGCGCTGCACTACTTTGCGAGAATTATTTTAATTCGCGCTTTTGCGCGGCTTAGGCTGCTGCATGTACGTAAGTGACAATGGGTTCCCAACAACTCATTGTCAATGAGTTTCTGGCATTCGTGCAGAATGCCATCGACACAATGGATGAAGTCAGCATCGAGCAGATCTGCAAATCTAATTTCAACGAAGATGAGATTTGCAGTGGCAAGATGCTGCTGTTCCAGAGCTGCGGCAAAGCGCAGCAGATGCCATCTCGTCGGAGGGATGGAGGCTTGAAGAGTGTCCAGGATGTTACTGCATTCTTGAAGAATACCGATCCGGACGACGTGCCTACTTTCGTGGCGAAGGAGCTGCACAAGTTGCCTCCGGTCACCTTTGACCACGTCGACGTCACCAGGCTGTTAAAGGACATCACGTCCTTGAAGTCGAGTTTGGCTGAAGTTCAGTCAAAATTGGAGGCGTCGGATAACTCCATAAGTGAGCTACGTGCCGAAGTTGCGTTTTTACGCAACCCCGCTTCGGTATGTAGGTCACCGACAGTCTCCTACGTCAACACGCGTCGCGGGGCGCGAAAAGCATCCGTCGGCAGTATTGAGTCGGCTCGTATGTCGCCGGTCATTGCTGTTGTCAATGCACCGTGCCCCCCTGCCCGCCCCTCCACCTCGGAGGTTACGTCACCCGTATGCACGTCATCGCCCGGGTGTGCATACGCCGCTGTTGCCGCGACTATTAGCAGCGGAACAGCGACTTCACAACCCGAGTTGCGGAAAACTGCAAAGGGCGGTAGTAAACCCCGAATGCCTGTCTCTGGAATCGCAGGTGCCAAATCTCAGAGGCAGACCGACAGGTGCGACGAGGACGGCTTCACAAAGGTGGAGAAGAGAAGAAAGAAACCCACCAGCCGAAATCTATGTGGCACAGCTCCAACGGGACAGAACTTCTTGCTTCGTGCGGCCATACCGACGACGCAGTTGTACCTGTCTCGACTGCATTACTCCACGAAGTCTGAGGATATAGTGGAGTATATCCGGTTGAAAGCCCAATTCACCCTGAGGGTCGAACGTTTGGAGTCTCGCCACAACGTTAACTTTAATTCGTTTGTGGTGAGGGTCCCAACGGTCCATCTGTCGACCTTCATGCAGGTAGAGTTTTGGCCGAAGGGTGTCATGTTCCGGCGGTTCAGAGGAACGATACATGACACTTGTTTGCGTCGCACGTCGCCGAATAGTAATTCGTGTAAATAGTTAATAAGTTTATATTATTTTATATGTATGTTAGTTTGTAAGGTATGTATCAATAATAATAATATGTATGTTAGTCTGTAAGGTATTTGTTATATGGGCCTTAGTTGCCTGAAATAAATGAATAAATAAAAAAAAAATAATAATAAATAAATAAGAAGAGAGAAGAACCTCTTAAGATCCTGCAAACTGCAAAGGAAATCTCTTAACACCCACTGTACATTAAAATGTAATTGCATAGGTACCTTAGGCGCTAAAAAGCTAGTGTGCCTTCAGTTTTGGCAATACCCAATGGCAATGATCATATAGAATAGATAGCGCTAAATTGTAACATGTAAATGAAACATGTACATTTTCTCAAGTGTTTTCTCAAGTCCGTAATGTTGAAAACAATGTTCATATGTATGTAAGTGGATGTATTTTTATATATCTATTTATCTAAAAGGAAGACAAACAACTTGAAATCAAATTAAATAATAATAATAACAACTGAGACCTAATTACAGGTTCTCCCAAATAGAAGTATAATAAAGAACATTTCATTTTATTATATATTTTATATGTATTAGTGTATCATCGTTAACTTAATTTTATGTATTCGTGTCTATGTGTACATTCGACACAATAAATTTATTTATTGAGTATGTAGCATTCAATTTTATGATTTATTAGATTTTATTGCCGACTCAGGAGCCTACTTTCCTTTCAATTATTCAAAGGTTAGCTGGAGGCTAGCCCTTTATGCGATAATCTCGCTGGTGTACAATAACGTTCTATTTCTTTGTTAAAAAAATTTGTTGTTTGTTTTTGTTGGAAAATAAAGTGTTTACACATACAGATAAAGAACCTATTACATAAAAAGACAACCGCAGTTATAAGCCTCACTATGAGTCAAAGAAGTGTCACCTCTGTGCTCTCCTTGCCGAATTGTTAAACTCGTATTGAAAAGATCATAGATCAAACAAATTACACAGAATGCTAAAATTGATGAGCCATAAGAGAGTCGTTTCACAAATATTTAGATGGAACTCATAGTGATATTTGTGATAGCAATTCCGGACAGTCAATTGAACTGGACACATTTCAAGTGGTAATAGATGATGCTTCTTACAGAGCTTCTTACTATATTTATATGTCTTTACATGATTGCAGTTTATCAAACGGTGAGCAGTACATAACTACGGCGCAACTAGAACGACGCATCCGCGAGATCTGCAACACTACACTCAGGAAAGATGCAGAAGACAGCGATGAGCCCGATGACGATTCGCCTGGTATGATCATTTCTTTTAATTCTTAATTTTTTTTTAATAAGTGCGCATTTGACCTCCGTTTTACCTGATGGAAAGTGACGATGAAGTCTAGGATGTAGCATGCACACCTAAATAATGTCTGTTCACTCTCGCCTTGAAAAGCTCCAAGTTATAGCGTTCCGGGAACAAGTCTGCAGGCAGGGAATCTGTTGAATGCCAAAGCGCTTACCTCTTGACCAAAGTGAAAATATATAATATATACATATACATTACATATAAGTTATTATTAATGTAATATTTTGTTTAATAATTATTAATATAATTTAAATAATAATATGTAATATATAATTTATTAAATAATTCGCCGCGTTCGTGAATTTCGTTTTTCTTAAAGGTTGACTGGTAGAGAATGCTTTTAGCATTAAGTCCGCCTTTTGTACCATCATGTCTTGTGGTCAATAAAGTTTTAATAAACAAATAAAATATCAAGGGATAATATAAATATCGCACGATCAAAACAATAAAATTTCTTCAAAATTGTTGTTAATATACTCTCTGCTATTTACTCCCGGCTATTTTTTAAAGAGTTGACTTGTGAAAGAGCTCGTCCAGAGAAGTAATGCCACCTTAACTATTTCTGCGGTAATGTGAGCATTAACTACATTCCGGTTTTGAAAGGTTGGTGGTGAAATTACAGTCACATGGGACTTGCAAATTTATGTCTCAAGGTGACGAGCGGAATGGCAACGCAACTGCTATGGGCAGGCGTGTCGCTTATCAACAGGCGCACGACTATCATAATAATAAAAAGGCCGCTAGTATAGCTGACGTGCAGCCCAGGCAGTCGTGCAGCTGGTGGATGGGAAGCAGTCGCGCCAACTGCATCCAATCTGCATGCAATCTAACTGCTATACCAACCAATCATGCAGTTTAGTAACTCATAACTACAATCTTAATAGCATTTTTTGGCTTGGGCTTTTAAGTATTAATAAGTTTCCATTTTTTTTTTATTTGGGCTAAAAATGCCATTACCAAACACATTTCAAGTTTTATCACAGTATATTTTGTGACAAAATTAAATTTTTTATTCGACCGAATAATCTCGCTAAAGTTGTATCTTTCGTTTAGTGACTGTAATGTTTTTATCGTGCAGTTTAAATTAATTTATTTGTCTGTTTTATAGTGAAAGACTACAGCACTAGATTAAGAGTTAAGGCTTCTAGTCCCTCTTCCACGGTGTTCCTCTTACACCTCCTTAAGTTATAGTAAGTAGAATAATGTATATTTGCTAACTATAATCATTTTCTTTTCTTGCTAGAAGAGGAAGCACGTGCTTTGAACGATGGGCAGGCGCTGGCGCCGTCATTGGATGCGAGCGACCATGGCGACCACAGCCACGGCAACGGCACCATCCGACCTTCCCATGTGCTGGATGAAGGTTTGACCTAAACTTTGTACAGTTTAAAACAGGTTTTAATATGTTTGTTGCGTACAAGACAAATACAAAAACAAGAACTATAATAAAAATTAGTCAAAATAAGCGACACTCACGCTCTTATCCTACCCTAAATTATTTTTTTATTTATGATATCAAGTGACGGCACGAAAAGTCGTGCGCCTGATGAACGGTTGCAGTGCCACTCAGAGCTTTAAATCGCAATGATCTGAGGGGCACACTGGGACAAATACAAAATAATACAAAAAAATAAAAAGACAGGTACAACAGGCGGCCTTATTGGTATATAGCAATCTCTTCCAGGCAACGTTCGGGTCACAGGAAAAACTGTGCGATAGTAATTAATTGAGGGCGCAACAGAGTACGTCTTTAATGCACATATTGCACATACACAAATGAAAAAAGGAGAAGAATAATAAAAATAAACTAAAACAGATATCCAAAATTATAGTAATAAATAAATAAAATACTTAAATAAATAAAAATAAACAAATAACAAAAAAGTACGTATGATTACACAAAATGAAAGTAGGATTATATAAAACATAATAATAACAACATATAAGATCTAAAACCGGTAAGAATAGGAGAAAAAAATAATAATAACGAGTGTAAGATAATGAGCTTTGAGTAAAGTTTTGAAAGACTCAACAGACTTAGCACGCCTGATCGATTCAAGCAGAGAACTCCACAGCTTGATGCTTCTAACCTTGAAGAAGTTGGAATAGAAGTTAGAAGAATGGATAGGACATCTATCTACTCATTTGGAACGCCCTTTTCCGACTTAGTTATTATAGGAGTCTGTAATTGGCCCGTAAATGGATTTGTGATATTTTTGTTTCAGATTCTCCAGACAGATGTGGCCCAGACGAAGAGATCCGCAATCTAACCGTCGACAATCTAGTCTCAGCCGCCGTAGACTACTGCCAAGGCGAACTACCCCTAGTCACCTACGAGCTCACCCTCACAGACCCAAATCTCAAAGCATTAGATCATATACCCTTACTCCAACAGGCGTTCTTACACCCCACAGTCTTCATACAAGTATTGTATCTAAAATTGCTATTTTATTTCGGCTCGTTCACTTTTCGATTGTCAAACATAGAACTCTCTTTATTACTCGTTGCGTATCTGTCGGTAAACACAGAAAGTCTGTACCATTTGGTACCATTAGCTTTGTACTATGTTAGCTTCGTAGCCATGGTTATATGTACTTTTAAAATGCTGCATGCCAAAAGACAGTTTATAGATTTCCGAAAATGGTCCGGTTTATTTCTGAGATATAGTGATGGGAATTTGCAGCCTGACGAATCGGAAAATTTGTTCGTTAGGAACAATTTAGGACCCTTCCTGCAGTTCTTCTTGGCGTTATTCATCAATTTGTTCCTATATCCCTTTATAGCTACACAATGGGTACCGTTTTCCGAATTCTGCGTACTATCATTCTTTCTCATGTTTCTAACGTTGTTATCGTTTGGTACAAATGGAAATCCTTACCCCGACATTTTAGCTCTTATTTCCTTCGGTATAAATGTTCTAGCAAAATATCCCTACGAGAAAGACACAGTGGTCCATCAAGGTTGGAGGTTTCTGGACTTGCACATATCGAACTACCCATCTTACATACTTGGTAATAGCATTGAATTTTGTTTGAACGCTCGTGTTTTTTTCTCTCTATTAATTCCTTTGATATTAATCTCTATGGCTAAGAGAAGCAATTGGCAAGGATTCTTTAAGTACACTCTACCTCACTGTGTTACTTTGAGCTGGTTGCAGATGTTTATAATGTGTTCCCACGGGTGTACTACTTACGGACTTATTAGAGGAACTTTGGGGTTGGTCTGTACGTTCCTTTTTGTGCCTTTATTAGGTGTTGCTACAGCGATGTTGCCCGTCTTTGCTTGTTTACAATATGTCACTTTGTCGAGATTATTCTATACTCTGTTGGTTGTTGCTGGTCTTGGTCTTAGTTTAGGGGTGTCCTGTTTATTGGCCAAGTCTGAAGTTACTAAGAAATTCGTCACTCCGTTTCAGGTAATTATGAATTATGCACTTGTATATGCTTTCGTAGTGGTGTTACCGTATTTATAAATTTATCTCAATATCGATTTTGTGTGTAATCTATCACAAACTCGATTTTTTTTCCGTAATAACGTTTTTCATTAAACCGAAAACCGAATTATAACGAAATCGTTATTTTTTCACGATGTTTATCGCCAAGATACGATTAGGTTCGGTTAAGTCAAGTTAGGTTTAAAAGAAAAAAAAATCCTCTCAAAATTACTATAGTTATTTCTGGAAAATGTAATTTCGGACTACTGATAGGTAACCATTTTGAGTATAAGTAATGATAGTCCAAAATCCATTTCGAGTGAACGAGTCCTAAGATTAAAAAGTCTTTCAAATGTTTTAATCAAACTCCCTTTTATTCTAATACAAAACAGTTGAAGTCAACACGAAAAACAATTTTCTATCATTATTTTGCCTATGAATTTTCCCATAGACTTGACTATGAAATTTAATGTCCAACTTAGTTGTAGGTATTGAGTCGCAGTAATGTTTTGTATTATAGCATTTACTAATGTCGACGCTTAATTAAGCCGAAATATTAAATATCCAACTTTGCTACTGCCAAGTATTCATTACTGTGTAACAAAAGCAAAAGGCTTTTACAAAATATTCATTAATCCCTACTATATTATGTACAGTTATATAACATTATATGTTTGTACATTTTTCTAAAGAAATTCCCAGAAGTCAGTACTAACTAGTCAATATTTATTTACAGCTTTCCATCGGCCTGATATCCTTAATATATTTTGGAAATCAATTCGTAATCAACGTTCAAGACGACGGATTACCTTCAGGACTTATAGAATTATTGGGCGAAGAGAAATCAAGTATTAAAAATTTACTAAAAAATGAATTCATGACTGACTATGAAGATAGCACCTACCACATAAATTGGGAAGATTATTATACGAATTGCAACTCTCCTTCTTGGTTGGATTATAACATTGCGGCCACGCAGATTAAGTGCTCAGTTTTAGACGGTGCTAATGTTAATTGGGAGGGTTACATCAGAGATGTGAAATTAAAAAGTGTAACTAACAAATGGAATGATTTTGCATCATGGCTGCCTGGTGTATTACAGGAATATTTCAGATGTTATTATGGGGAGGAGTATGAGCGTATATGTCCGAAAGAGGGCGATAAGAGTTGTCAGTTTGTGAGGGGTGTAGCAAGACAAAGCGCGAAGACATGCCATTTAAATAATTTTAATGAGTAAGTTTTAGTTTTTATATTACTTCATACTATATTTTTAGATGGATATAGACAGACCAGCCCTCTCGACCAGCTACGATTTCGAAAAACACTATGGATTTCTGAAATTGAAACTTAGCGAATGGTATTAGCCTAGTAGAATAAAACAAGTAGAGTAACTCCGTACAAAATAACAGTACGGCTTGTATTTGCGCAACCGCCGCGTGTCATATACGGACGCAGACATTCGCGTAGTAATGAAAGAGCGCTTGGAATGACCAGTCCCATATCTTTTCTACTCTCCCTGTCAACCTCTTAGTTATACGGGAAGGACACTATAACCTGTGCAAGTAAGCCCGCACAGGAACCTACTCAGTCAGGGCCTGGCCCCAGCTCAGCCCGTTTGCACGGACTTCATCTGATTCTCAAAATGCTAGTGCCTTGGGTGAGCTGCCCCGGGTGCATGCAAAGTACCCTCCTATTTTCCAGATAATACCGGAATTGTAGGCACGCTCACTTCCCGTTGCGCATTGCGCAACTAACGGTTGCCACCACTAAGCCGTTAACTTTAAAACCCACTACCAAATCTCCCTCGCTTACTTACCGAGACGGTCTCACCAGTTCCCAAATACCTTAGCGGCTGGAGGAACCAGAGGATGTCTCGATAGCCCGACATAATATGGAGGCAGACGAACGTGTGCTTGGAACGAACGGACACGCGCTTGTCACCTTTTCCATCAAAACAAGGAAAAATATAACATATGAAGAGGCTGTATGATGGAACCTTTGCCTAGATACCCAAATAAATTACAGAAATTTATTTTTTTTTTAATTACGAAAATATTTACAATTTTGATTTCGCTATAACTTCGTTATGATAGAGGTACAAATTTTTTATGAATGTACTCATAAAAAATTTGTATAATACAATAATACAATTTTGGTACATTTTTTGGTACCAAATACGTCAGGATTCGTTAAGATGCACACAGCACTCTGAAATCTCAACATATTTTTTTTTATTTCTCAGAAACTAACCAGCACATCGAGCTGGAGTTTCCTTTACTTAAATTAAGCTACAAATTTTTGGAATAAGAAGTTTTTATAGTTATTTAATAAATACATACCTGTATTCGAGGTACACCCGCCATATTGACAGTCAATACGGCGGGTGTACCTTTGATATTGCTATAACTTCGTTCTGATGGAGGTACAAACTTTTTAAACAGAAGTACTAAATAGTACAAATCAGGTACATTTTTTTGATACCAAATTTGTCAGGATCCGTGAAGGTACACCCGCCATTCTGACTCTCACGTGTTATGCAATGCTAGTTCATCGCTAGATTATGCAAATGTGTGCATCCGTACACGGCGATGCGACGTTTGCATAGAGTTACCATACCTGTTCTTATTCTACTATGGTATTAGTGAAAAGCCTGATGGTTTGACCTACCACCTCTCAAGCAAAGAACGTGGGTTCGAATCCGTGCTCGCATCTCTGAATTTCTCGAAATTTATGTGCGAAATTTAATTTGAAATTTACCGCGAGGCTTTCTGTGAAGAAAAACCCTCAGAAAACGTTGTAATCCTCAACCCGCATAGGGTCAGCTTCGTGGACTATGGCCTAAGCAGAGAGGTGATGAGTCAAAATAACTAAATCTTGCTTGTCAGTTGGATTAAGAGCCATAATGTATTAATTTAAGATCGAGTTTCATTAAAGCTTCAGATATTTCACAATAAGATATTCACACTTCACTAGGATTATAATACCACTTATTTACTTTCAGATACATTTACGAAATAAAAATAATAATGGAAGCAAGGGGAGGCATTTTGAAACGACACGCAGAAATATCAATTATATTCGATCACCGCTTCTCTAACTTCACACATCTGCTGCGGACAGATGACAAAATACGTTTTAAAGGAATCTTAATAAACGACCAAGATTCATACAACATTGGCACAAATGATTTGATCGTGAAAGGCTACGAAATAAGCTGTGTAGAATGTAAAGAAGCTCGAGGAACAATCACCTCAAAGGCCCCTTTAACATCCAAATTCAAAGAGTTGTTAAAAACTATAGTAAACGATTGCGTTGTATCAACAAAAAATGTGCTTAACTTCTTATTAAATCCTGTTATAGTATTTAAATAGTGCCTTCGTGCTGTGTTTAGATTGTATCCAGTGATTAGTTGAATTTCAGTTGATGTTGCTACTGAATGGTGCCTGATGTTACTGTCTAATCGAAGCTTGGTATACATTTTTTATAGTACCGCATTTTATTTTGCTGAATTTTTGATAGTGCGTTATGAAATGAGTGATAGTTTATTCGATTAAAATATTTATGAATAAAAACGAAAGAATGAATGTTTTGAAACTCTAATTTGTACTAGGGGAATCAATCATCACGGTTTGCATAAATATCCTCAAGTGAAAAGTTTCAAGTAATCAAACCAGTGGTGTAAATGGAAATGCACAGACGACCGACTAATATAAACAATCTTTCTTTCAAAAAACTGTTGAAAGTATAATAGGTAAATGTAAAAAAATCATAACCGAAGAAAAAAAAGCACATTAAATTTGAATGCAAGTTCCATGCATGCTACTGGCATAACATTACATTCTCTGATTTTGACATTGCAGAGCTAGAAATTTCAAAACGATTCATGACTTTTTCTTACAACTAGTAATCAAATTATATAAATTGCTCGATTCAAATATTACCTATATGACGAAAAATTATTAAAGGCTGAAAAATGGATTTGGATGAACGTCACATTGCCGAACTTTAACTCATATTGTTATTACTTAAATTGAACACAAAAAGCTCCAAAAAAGCTATTTTTAGTCTACAAAGTATTCGTATAATAACGTGATTACCAAGCGAGGCTGTACTGCTCTCTCTCTTCATCTCGACTATAGATAACAGCCACTTTTTAGATGTGATTTGGGCATGGGGGTGATGGACAGTATTAAAATTTAGCCATTTTAGATTTTTAAATGCATTTGTAGAATTAAAAAATATATTTTATGGACTGATTAATACTAACTAATAAAACTCTATAGCTGTTGATACAGAATTATTTTTAAATTTATTAATTAATGGCATATTATATTTTAAAAAATGTAAAATAAAATGTTCGATAAATGTGAGGTAACTAATTCGCCTGTAAGTTAATGATATTATTATCGACTATAGAATAGTCAATGTTTTCCAGTGTTTTACGTATGAATGAATAAATAAACGAATATTTTGAATTTGATGTAGTTTCCTATTTATTCCTAATTACATTTTACAAGATAGCTAGGTAATCAGTAT
>NW_020653900.1:6149701-6149929 GCF_003589595.1 Hyposmocoma kahamanoa | reverse complement strand
TGCGATGCCGGCAGTGAATGTAGACATTAACAACCTCGCTGAACTATGACTCGGTAATTCATAAACAAACATGTTTCATACAAAAATATAAATATTTAAATAGATCGCTCCAAACGGTGATAACTCTAAAAAATGCAGAAGCGCGGGTGGGAGTCGTCGGAGAGGACGCTGGCACGTTTGAACTTACCACCAAATGCAAATCTAAAGAGTGTCAAATGAACAACAAAA